>NW_004949215.1:901013-902284 GCF_000317375.1 Microtus ochrogaster | reverse complement strand
ATTTATCTTAAACAAACACGACCAAAGAAGAACTACCCCTTGACAAGTAAGGAAATAATTAGGAAGCATAAGGAAAATTTGGCTGTGCATGCCTTTAATATCAGCACTTAAGACAGAAGCAGGTAGATCTCTGACTTTGAGGCCAGACTGGGCTACAGACTGAGTTCTAGTATAGCCAGTTCTATACAGAGAAACCCTGTCTGAAAAAAACCAAACCAAACCAAACAAAAACCAACAACAACAAAAACAAAACTGTGGTAGTGTTTGCCTTTAATTCCTACACTCTGGAAGCAGAAACAGGTAAATCCCTGAACTTTGGCCTGTCTGGCCTACTGAGTGAGTTTCAGGACAGCTGTGTCTATAAAGATAAACCTTGTCTCAAAACAAACAAACAAACAAATCTCAAAATTACAAAGGAAAAGCACCATTCCACATTTGCATCAGAAATGTTAGAAAAGACTAGATCACTCTACAAGCCAAGAAAGTATGCCATGATATGTTTTAAAGTCTAAGAGTAAATAACTATCAACAAATATTTCTACAGTTGGCAATTTATCTCTTCAATTCAATAGAGAAATAAAAACATTTCAGCAAAAGCATAAACCAAAATAACGCATAACAACCCAGTCAACACTGCAGAACATACTCAGAACAAAACCATAAAAGAAAAAAGAAAGGCAGTCTCATTAAGAAGGACACAAAATAATAATATGTTTCATGAGAGGAATGCATAAAAGGAAGGGAGCCAGGAAGAAATAGTTCATGTCCAACACACCAACCAATAAAACACTAATATGAACACAGGAGAAAAAGAACAACAATAAGCCACACAACTAAAATATCAGCCAACAAAATCATGGCCAACAGCAAGTCACTATCAATAATAAAGTGAAAAGTATGTGAATTCTTAGTAAATTAAAGTATTGACCTGACTAATCCACTCTAAATCTCTGAGGATAGAGAAATATATCAGCAGCAGGATGTTGTATGAATGAGCCAATGTAATATAGAAAGTGGAGACATTTAGTGATTAAAACTCCCTACAGAACCTTTAATAAGTATTGCTGTAGAGTGATTAAGTATCTATGAAATCTGTCTCTTTATGTTGGGAGGAGGGCAGAATTAAGAAGCGAAAACATGCTGGAATTTTCTCCCTGACTGCACAGAAGAGTAGACACCAGTCCTGCTCTGGCATTAATCCCAGGAACCACTAGCAGTTATGGGACATCACCAATGCAACATGAGCACAGAGGCCTTGGGACAAATATGGC
>NW_004949215.1:852294-881029 GCF_000317375.1 Microtus ochrogaster | reverse complement strand
AAAAATCTATTTTGAGTCTAAGTTAAAACTGAATACATATGCATTGAAGAAGTCTTGGAACTGAAAAAGAACTGGGCAGACATTGCTTGATTAAAGCCAACTTATATAGTCTGTCTCGCCACCAATAGAGAGCTATGAATATTATCTCCTATTGCTCATGTTTCAACATCCAGAAATGTTTTGAACTGATCATAACACTCACTTCCTGTGAGTTCTTCTATAAGCCATGATACAGACAATCTGGATGCTTACTTGCTTAGGATAACAGTCTGGACAAGACTGATTCTACCTCTGTCCACAGGTTTGACAACCTGATGTTCTTATTTATGAGTTGAAGAATGTGTATTCTCCCTTATCTACATTGATATGCCAACTGGTGTTATCATGAGGTTAATCTTTCTCAGGCAACCATATTTTTGAGATTTACTTGTGTATTTCCCTTGTCATTTCTAGAAGAACCTATCTATCCTCAGGCATTCTATTCCTCTGTTTCTTACAATCTTTCTGCCACCTCTTCTGGTATTCTCTTGAGTCTGCTGTAGCAGTTGCATTGTAGATGTGTCAGTTGGACTATGCACCAAAGAGTCACTTGATCATTGTATTTTGACCAATTGTGGTTTCTTAATCTATGGGGATGAACAAGGTGCATAGATTTGTCTATGGGGACTGTCTTGACTGTTAATAGGCATAGGGAGGTCCAGCCCTCCTATGGGCCAGAACATCCTAGGCAGGTGGTCATTAATTATATGAGAAATCTAAATGAGTAGTAGTTGATCTGCAAGCAAGATAGTAAGTCACATTCTCCTTTGCCCTTGTTGTATCTCTTTAGCTGTAAAGTGCCTTCCTTCCCTAAAGGAAATAGAATATAGTCCTGGTTTCAAGTTTATTCACTGATTTCCTCAGTAATAGACTGTGAACTGGTACCATAAGCTAAAGTGAAGGTTTTACTCTACCAAAATTGCATTTTCAAGATATTAGCCAAAGCAGCAGAAAGGAAACTAAGGATACCATGTCCAATAAATGTCAGTAAGTTAATGGGTGTGGGCCATCCACTGAAGCAGGGGGAACCTACAAAATTCTACACCTTCAAGAAGAGTGATTTGTCCTCCTCCAGCAGCTATCAACTGGCCATAGTCCTCTTCAAAGAGTAGGACTCACCTGGAGCACCTTCCCATTTGTGTGAGAAGTTGACTGGCTTAGTTTTATGTAAGTGATTCTCATGTAAGTAACCATGTAGGTCAGTTGAGGCAGAATATCACATGATTTTTTGTTCTTTGCATTTTTATAGTTATTGTTTTATTGAGGACTACATTATGAGTGGGTACAATGATAGATATTTAGAGTGTTCTTAAAGATTATACTAGTTTAGTAATGTGGTGTTTGTAGGTTCTCCTCCAAAATACCTAAACTCACTAGCCCTGCTTGGTTAGCTATGTTCCCAGGACCAGGCATGATTTTTCTCTTGTTGTTTCTTATGTCCCATTAGAGAGGTCTTAGTTGCCATCAAGATATAATACTACTATTGCCTCCTTAGGTTTTCGTACCATATTGGTCATTGTAGTTGATATGCGTAACAGCTGGGGAGGATAACTGGTTGCTTCTCTCCCTTGGAAACTTGCATGTTACCCTCTGGTACTCTGAAAGTTAGTTATCAGGTAGAAACGCTTCATGTCAGATAAAGCTTGGATTCTTCTGATCCTATATTTTAAATGATGTCATCAGCAATAAAGACTCAGTGACATTTCTTGAATGGAAACAATGACAAGAATATTAGTCTATAATGTTTAAGAGTCTTTGAAATTACCTAACCAACAACTTGAATGAGAGACTCCCATGACTGGTATTGAGTTTTGCTTGTTTTTTTTTTTAAAAAGGTATCTAGGGCTCTTGGGAAAAGCATTGTTAACACAGACAGAAACATTAATTTAAACTATGTATGTATTTGTGAACACACATATACCTATTTATGTATTTTATGCAATTTTAGCTAAATAGATACTAATATGATTCCTTGAAATGTTTTAAAATACCGTTTCTATAATTCCAGCCTCCTTCAACTCTCTCCTATCTTAGCCTTCTTTCCTTTAATTCTTCCTATTTCTCCCATTAAATTTTGCTTATCCTGCTTCCCCAAAACACATGTTCCCTATTGTATCTTTCTGGCCTCTGTAGTTACTCTGGGTTATATTTTTACTTTTGAAGATTTGGAATTATTATCTCTACAATTTCCATTGGTGTTAGGAGTTCAGTGGCAGAATATGTGGCATTTTTCTTTTTGGATCTTGGTCAACTCATTTAAAATAATTTTTCTAGTTACATTGACTGACATGCAGAGTTTAGGATTTACTGGTTTTTTTACTTTAAATATTATTCCACAGTGTATAAGAGCCACATTTTCATTATCCATTCATCAGTTGAAAAACTTTTAGCTTGTTTCCATTTCTTAGTTACTGTGAATAGAACAGCAATAGAACATGGCTAAGCAAATACCTGTGGACTAGGACATAGAGTTCTTTGGACATAGATCCAGAGGTGGCATAGCTTGAAAATTTAAGAGACTTATCTTAAGTATTTAGAATGTTCTCCACACCTGTTTCCAAAGTAACTGCACCAATATGAATTCTTCTGAGAATGAATGTGGGTTCCTATTCCCAACACAACTTCCCCAGCATTTGTTATCAGCTGTTTATTGTGGGGTTTTTTTGGATCTAGATAATCTGACTGGGTTGAGAAGAAATCTCAAAGTTATTTTTATCTTTTTTGCATTCCCTAATTGCTAACAATGATGAACAATATTGACAATTTTTTTAGCCATTTTTATTTCTTCTGAGAATTCCATCATGTTTTCGACCATCTGCATTTTGTTCACCAGGAAGGGATGGAGTGAAAAGGGTTGGTTTAGTAAGAATAGCATGGGATCAAACTGGATCCTCTGTATGTGGTTGACAATTGGGGCAGACTAAGGGGCCAATGATAATGACACTCGGATTTGTCTCTATTGCATGTATTGATTTTTTGGGATCCTATTCTCTTTGCATGCACACCTTCCTAGGCCTGGATGTAGAGGGGAGGGCCTTGGACTTCCCACAGGGCGTGGTGTCTTGCCTTCTCTTAGGACTGGAGGGGGTAGTGGAGGAGGTGAGGGAAAGGGAGGGAAGTGGGAGGAGTGGAGGAAGTGGGAATTTTGATTGATAATATTTATAAAGTAATATAAAATAAAATAAAATGATTAAAAATTGTGGATGTGGTTTGAAGTCACATTTGTTGGTGGTGTACTTCCACTAGGGGGCACTGCAGAGTTTCTAGAAATTATGTTTTCTTAAGGCACCTAGAGGTTTGAGGATCCCAGAAGAGACATAAGACAATCAACTGTTAAAGCAAGGAATAGGGGTGATGGCGTGGAGTTTAACAAATCTTTAGAACTCAATCATTACATATATATCTAGTGCCGGTTCACTGGATCTTACATGTTTATCAATCTTTTTTAAAAACAAATCTCTGAAAAGATGTAAGCAAAATAGAATCTGACTGGATATTATGAGGTTGGACATTCAAGAGAAAACATATCCACTGCTTTTATTTTTTAATTTCATTTTTAAAATTGTTCCTAGCTGGGCGGTGGTGGCGCACGCCTTTAATCCCAGCACTCGGGAGGCAGAGGCAGGCGGATCTCTGTGAGTTCGAGACCAGCCTGGTCTACAGAGAAAGTTCCAGGACAGGCTCCAAAACCACAGAGAAACCCTGTCTCGAAAAACCAAAAAATAAATAAATAAATAAATAAATAAATAAATAAATAAATAAAATTGTTCCTATATTCAAAAAATTAGAAATTATCCAAATTCCATTTATATCATACATAATATATAAATATCTATCTCCCTAATTATCTATCTATCTATCTATCTATCTATCTATCTATCTATCTATCTATACCATAAGCTATAAAGAAAAGGAATAAAAATTTGATAAAAAATCTGGTAAATAAAAGGTATGAAAAACTGATAGTGTATGGATCTTGGTTTATTGATATAAATTTAAGGTCAATTTTGTTATATGTGTATGCATTTCTGATCTTGATTAAGGTATTGTGTAGCTCATTTAAAAATGTAATGTATAATTAAGAAATATAAGTTAATAAGTAATCATCTATAATATTCAAGCTTATAGTCATGTTAGTTAGATTTTCTAGATATATAAAGATATAATTCAGTTAGGTAGATATTCTTCAAATCTTTCAGAGACCTTCAGAATATGGCATTTAAAAATGTTTTAATAATTTAGGAGTTATCATGAAAATGAGACACATCTCGCTGCCTAGACAGTCATCCAAAGTTCTTCTGTACCGTTGAGACATCCATCTTTAGCCTACAGGCCCATAGTATCCACCAGACTTATCCATGAAGCAGGAAATTTCAAAGACAGGTCCACCTATATTGGCAGTTTGCCAGTCACTTTCTTCTGTATCCTACAGAATGTCCGGCAGACTCTTTCATGAAGTAGGAGCCCCAAAGGATCATCTCACCTTTAGGCAAGTTTAGCAATCATCTCTCTGTGGGTTCTTTATGTCCAGTTTATGCAACAGTCCAGGCAAGAGCAGTTTCTTGCCCAAATGGCTAACCAACTCCATAAGGAATCTCTTCAATTCCCATCATCCTCTTGAAGTAGCTTGGTGCTGCCAAAAGCAGATGTGTCTCATTGTCATGAAAAGTCCTAAGTTATTAAACAATTTTAAATGCCATATTCTGAAGAACTCTAAAAGATTTGAAGAATGCCTAACTAAATGAAATATATCTCTATACACCTAGAAAATCTAACTAACATGACTACAAACTTGACTATTATAAATGATTATCTATTAACCTATATTTATTAATTATATATTACATTTTTATATGAACTACACAATCACAATACCTCAATCAAGAGCATATAACAAAATTGACCTTAAGTTTGTATCAATAAACCAAGATCCATACCAATGCTAATTATTCATATCTCTATCATATCCCCCTTTAAATGTAAAAGAACAGGGGTCTCACTGAACTTGAACATGAATTCACGGTCTGGTCAGAATCAGGTGATTTTTGTTGCACAACTGCTGGAAAGATCTGGGCAGAAGGCAAGAGATGAAAAATAAATCATGGTGAAAAAGTGGGCATGCCTCATTTTTCTTAAAACCAATTAAACTGTGTTTTGGAAAATTTTCTGTGCACATGATGATCTGATAATTTCACGAAATTCTTTTTATTCCTTGTAGTGCATTGCATGCCGATTTGTCCCCCTGTGTGATTTAAGGTGCCAGCAGTTTCTCACTGGGTACATTCAATACACTGAAGTGTGGTCCCATGCCTAGCAGTAGATGTCCACACAGAACGACCCCAATGATGTTTTTGTATCATACTACTTTGTTGTGTTTTATTTATTTATTCATTTATTGGTCTTAAAGAAGTTTTGTCTATTTTTTATGCTTACCTGTTTTTTCTTTTATAGGTTTTGTGTATATGTTTATTCTTTGTTATTATTTTTTAATTCTGGTTGCTTATTTGACTGTCTATTTTCTTTCTAAAGAGAGGGGGAGGGAGAAAGAGAAAGGGCATGTCTTTGGGTGGATGAGGAGACAGGAAAGATCTAGGAGGAGTTGGCCATTGGGAAACATGATGAGAATACAATGCATGAAATTGTTTTACAAAATGAAGATCCAAAAAGTCTTACTAGAATTCTGCAAGGCTCTGCTTAATCCACTGGAGCCATTAGTTTTCATGCCAATATTCGGCACTTATGAATTCCCCTCCTCACCATCCCCCCCCAAAATTCCTCTTATAATAAGTGTTACACTAGAAATCTACTGTTCTGGGCTCTATATCATTGTCCTCCACAGCTGTGGAGCAATTGCCCTGCAGACTCTTGAGATGGAGGTGGGTGGGGTTTCTTTTACAGATGAATGAGGAAGCTCAGCGTTTCAGGGAGAATCTGCTGTGTGAAGCACAAGTGTGTTTAGACACCCACACAGCTGGAGAGAAGACACCCCGGAAACTGGACAGGGACCATGGAGAGGAAGCTGGGAGTTTTGCTGGGGATTCTCTGTGTGCAGATTTGCTGTGAGTTGTGCTCCAATAAGTTGTTTAAGGGGTTCTCTAGAGATGGCAGTGGTGGAGGGGGAATGAGCCAACTCAAAGCCCCTGTACTGTCATCCTTATGGAGTCTTCTGAGATATTTGACAGGTGTGGGTGAAAACCCTTCATTGATTCTGATTTGCTTTTCTGTTTCCAAGCAGGGGTCAGAGGAGTTGAGGTGGAGCAGAGTCCTTCAGCCCTGAGTCTCCAGGAGGGAAAAAGTTCTACTCTGTTATGCAATTTTTCCACAACCATGACGAATGTGCAGTGGTTCAGGCAGAATTCCAGGGGCAGCCTCATCAATCTTTTCTACCTGAATCCTGGAACAAAGGAGAATGGGAGGTTAAATTCAACATTTGTCTCCAAGGAGCGCTACAGTACCCTGCAGATCAGGGATGCCCAGCTGGAGGACTCAGGCACCTACCTCTGTGCTGCTTATGCACAGTGATCCCTGCAAGCCTGCAGCCTGTCTCCAAACTGCAGCTGGGTGTGCAGCTACAGCGCTAACATGAGGAGACTCTGCAGGAGGCTTTTCACAGCTGTGGCTTTATCAGATCTCCACCAATTAAAAGGTGTGAGGAAATACAAAAATACCAGAACTTAAATTTAGATTGACATGACACCCACTTAAGGAAGCTTAACTGTTCAGAAACATCAGCCCACCTGACTAAGATGCAGACTTTTATTTTCTCAAATGCTTTCACTAATATCATGAAATAGAAACCTCTCTTGCACATTTTAGAATCATTTGGGTCATTTCTCAAAATTGGAAACCTAGAGTAACTGTTTCCATCCTGTATTTAGAGAGCATGAGACACTTCCAGCTAATTTACTCTATATAAAGTTGATAAAAGAATTAAATTTGAAGATCTAATAGATTAAGTTGTAAAAGGCAAGATAAATCTTACTATTAAATTAAGATATCACATCTATGTCTCCATATTTTTAAAAGTATAATGCATTTAATTATACAATATAAAACAAACATTTCACATAAAATGATCAGAACCAAAAAATAAAAGACAAACTAGAGATATATATTTGCAATTTATCACAATATATTTTCAACAATTAATTATATAAAAATATTTGCATTTCTGAAATGTAATATAGAAATGTAATACAAAAGTTCTCTTTGAAACTTTGCTTGTTTTCATTTTCTTTGTCTTTGTCTTTTCCAAGACAAGGTTTCTCTCTCCCTTTGGAGCCTGTAGTGAACTAACTCTTGTAAACCAGGCTGATCTCGAACTCACAGAGATCGTGTTGTCTCTGCCTCCGAAGTACAGAAATAAAAAGTGTGTGCCACCACCATAGGGTGAAACGTTGCTTTCAAAAGAAAAAGTGGAAACTTCCTAAAGATTATACAATAAGGGACTAATTCATTATGCAATAATTAAATAGGATCCAAACAGATGTTGTTTCCACAAGGGTTTGCAGATGATAATCTACAGTTAAAACATCAGGACTACCATTAGTCTCTATAAGGAACCAGAAAGCAGCCATGCTTAGTCATTCATGAATTGTCTGTTTATGACTATTTTCACGTGGAAGTAGCAGCCAATTTCAACTCCTGTGATTCATTCAACTTTATCCCCATTGCAACTACATTTGTTTAAAATATAGATTATCTGAGCTACCCAGATAATAAACAATTCCTAATTTTTAATAAGATTTATATGCCCATGACTAGAAATGGTGACACTAGAAGTAACAGCTTTTTTTACAATAAGAATTGTTGATAAGGTATAAATCTCATAGGTCTGCCTTTATATGTTACTTGGCCTTTCCCCTTTGCAACTTTTAATATTCTTTTTTGTTCTGGGTTTTTAGTGTTTTGATTATTATGTGTCAAAGGAACTTTCTTTGATGGTCTAATTTATTTGCTCTACAAGCTTCTTGTACCTTTATAGGCATGTCATTACTTCTGCCCATATCTAACTCCACACTTTCCTTCTTTCCTGTTACAAATATGCAAGTAAATACACAAAGAGGCCAGAATAGAAAAACAAAAAACAGTAAAATATTATAGCTATTAGAAGCTCATATATATGCAAAGACACGGGCACACACACACACACACACACACACACACAAATATTTAAAACAACAAAATTCGAAACCATAGCAGATAAGCAAGTGACAAATATGTTTAATAATGACTCAGATTATAAGGCCAAAAATATACCCAAAAAAATATAATTGAGTTCATTTGAGTTGGCCATCTACTGCTGGGTATGAGGCCTGCCCTTAAGTGTGGTTTGTATAACCAGTGAAATGCTGTTGGAGAAAACCAAGTTTTTCCTTGTGAGCAATTCTCAACTGGAGACAGCTCTTTGATTGGGGAATGGTGCCCATCTCCCCTTCTCAGCACTGAGACCCTATCTGTATTGGACGTGTACAGGCCCTTTGTGTGTTGCCACCACCTCTATGAGTTCATATGTAAGCCAGTCTTATTGTGTATGTAGGGCATCATTTCCTTAGTGCCTTCTATCCCCAATGAATCTTACAATCTTTCTGTTTTATCTTCTGCAAATTTTCCAGAACTCTGAGTAGAGAAGTTTGATGGAGACATTCCATTTAGTACTTGATATTCCAAGGTCTATCATTCTCTTCATATTTTCCAGTTATGTGATCTAAATGTTTGTTCTAATATACTACAACTTGATGCTTCCCTGATGATGGCTGAACAAGACATTGATGCTGGGTAGAGCAGAAATCATTAGAAGTGATTATATTTCTACCTAGGTTTAGGAGTACAGTATTTGATTTTCATTTAGGCACATAGCCTATGCAGTTTCAGATTCTTGGCCACTGAAGCAGTAACAGACAGGGGTTTCATCTTATGGAGTGGGCCTTAATTCCATTCAGAGCATGGTTAATTACTCCAAAATCACTTGGGCCATTATCACACCGGTGTATCATGTATGAAAATTACCATTGTAGATTAAAGTGTTTATAGTTGGGTTGGTATTTACATTTCTTCACTAGTAACATTCAGAGTATCTTCCTGAACTATGAGCACTAGTTCAAAGGGGTAAAAGTTCTATTTATGAACCAGCATGACATCTACATGTTCAATGAAATTTGTAGGTATTGTCTACAACAATAGTACCTTACTACAATTTGTGGTGAGCAGCCAATAGCTTTGATAATTGACTGAGTTGCTGAATATATTCATGGGGCCCCTTTAGACAACAACTCAGTTAGATGACACCTATTTTTGTCACCAGATGTTTCACTTATTGGTAGGAAATGTCAGTTGGTGCTTTCTTTCCCTGTTATTTGGTAGTTTCATTGAAACATATAAATCAATGAAACCACCAAATAACTAGAGAGAAAACAGAAACCAGGATGCAAAACATCAAAAGCATTCATCCAATAAAGATAAACTCAGAAACTGACAGGTAAACATATAATAACCACAAACACAGGTGAGTTTATGGCACCACCATAGTGCATCTGTCCTATTTTATAAACCCTGGATGTTCTAATCCAGCTGAAACATAAGAAAATGACCTTAAATCCAATCTCATGAAGACAATAGAGGCTATTAAAGATGAAATTAACAAATCTCTTAAAGAAATCCAGGAAACCACAAAAAAAACAGGAAAGAGGTAAAGTCAATGAATAAAAATGTTCAAGACCTGAAAAATGGAAAAAGAAGCAATAAAGAAGGCACAAGTCAAGGGAATAATGGAAATGGAAAATCTAGATGTGATGGTTTGAGAGAAAATGGCTCACAATGGGAATGGCACTCTTAGGAAGTGCGGCTTTGTTGGTGTGGTATATTTGTAAGTATATACTTGTTGGAGGAAAGAATAGTCACTGAAGGTTCATACTAAAGTCACACTGAGTGAGTCTAATAGCTGTTGCCTTCTAATAAAGAAATAGCCAGCACCATGTCTGATTTCACAACATCATGTCCTCACCATGGTGTTAATGGACTGAATCTTTGAAACTGTAAGTAAGCCACCTTAATAAAATGTTTTTTTCTTTATATGAGCTGCTGTGGTAATGGTGTCTCTTCACAGCAACAGAAACCCTAACTAAGACAGAAGTTGGTACCAGAGACAAGCAGGTATTACTCTGCTAGTCCCGACCATAGCATTGTGTAAAGGAATATCGACCATGGGACATAGATTAGAAAAGCAGTAGAATGCTTTAAGCCATGATAATAGACCATATTAGTAGCAACATGGAAGAAAGTGGCACTGAGTTATTTGAGCTGCCAAAGACTGGCCCAAGATGTTTCAAAGAAGAGTTTTAGTATGTTGCCTAGAGATCTTTCTTGTGATATTTTAGTGAAGAGTGTGGCTGATTTTTGCCTTTGTCAAAAGAGTCTGCCTGATGTTAAAGTGAAATATTTGAATTAATTCATTAGCAGAGGAAATATCAAATCAGCCTAGCTGTGTGGTTCTTAGTGGTAACACAAATGAAAATTAAAAATGGAAAGTAAATAGCTTATCAAGAAAAATATTTGAGGAAATAGTAGTATCATAAAGTGAAATCAAGCTAAGTCCTGTATTCAAGGAGATAAACAGATTTTAAAAATAGAATAAAGAGATGGTGACCTCAAAGCAAGATTGCATCCTGATGTAGGTGATGTTTTCTATGTGTTGCTTTCATTGGTTAATTAATAAAGAAACTGCCTTGGCCTTTGATAGGACAGAAAATTAGGTAGGCAGAGAAAACAGAATGCTGGGAGAAAGAAGCCGAGTCAGTCAGTTGCCATGACTCTCCTCTCTGAGACAGATGCACGTTAAGATCTTTCTGGTAAGCTACCACCTTGTGGTACTACACAGATTAATAAAAATGGGTTAATCAAGATGTGAGAGTTAGCCAATAAGAGGCTGAAATTAATGGGCCAAGCAGTGTTTAAAAGAATACAATTTGTGTGTTGTTATTTCTGGTATAAAGCTAGCCATGCAAGAGCTGGGCGGGAACGCAGCCCACTGCTCCTTAAACAGCATCCAGCTAAGTTTCCAACGTGGGGAAAGTAATTCAAGAAAGTTTAGAGCTGGGTGTGGTGCTGCGTGCCTTTAATCCCAGTACTAGAAAGAGAGAGGGTGGCAAATCTGAGGCTTAGGACAGCCTGGTCCACAGAGCTAGTTTCAGGACAGTCAGGCTTAAGGTAGTGAAAGAAAAAAAACTGAAGACATAAGTGAATGAGTGGACCATGTTCCAGATCCAGAAAGCAGCAAAGCTTTGTACCATTGACCACATGGTTCTAGAGTTAAAGAGAAAAGACAGGGCTATGGAGTTTGCTATGAGATTATGCAATTGAGGCCAGGCATGTGTCAGAGGTGTTCCTGGATGGAAGTTTAGAAAAGCCATTGCATGAAGCTTTGAAATTGAAGCCTAGATTTCCTTGGAGTCCTCAAGACATTAGAGATGCCAGATCCTGGAATACCTGCCTGGGAGAACTGTTCGCAGGAAGGGAATCCAGTCCAAGAGAAATAAGTGTGTTGCAGTCAAAGATTTTGGAGTTTGATCTTTAGTCTTGTTTTTGTCCAATATTTCCTCACCATGCTCACTTCCCTATGTTGTGCCATATATCAGAAGTATGTTATTTGTTTTTATTTTGATTTTATACAGGATTACAGCCACAAGATTGCATGAATCTCAGAGGAAATTTTGAACTTTAAACTTTTAAGTAAGTTTGAGACTGTTATAGACTATGGGGACTTTTGAAGTTGGACTGAATGCATTTTTGCACTATGATATGGCTATACATTTTTGAGAGCAGAAGAGTGGAATGTGGTGAAAGAAAATGCCCCCCAAAGGGATTGGCACTGCTACAAGGTGTGGCTTTGTTGGCATGTTCCTATTAGAGGAAATGTGTCACTGTGGAGATAGGCTTTGAGGGTTCAAATATGCTCCAACAACATCCAATGAGACAATCTACTTGCTGTTACCTTTGACCAAGTATCAGCCAGCACCATGTCTGTCTTCTTGCACCATGCTCTCCACCATGATGATAATGGACTTAACGTCTGATGCTGTAAGCGAGCCACCCCAATTAAATGTTTTTTTCTTTATAATAGTTGTCATGTGTATGGTGTGTCCTCAAAGCAATAGAAACCCTAACTAAGACACTAGGTAAGTGAACAAGAATTACAGAAGCAAGCATCACCATAATAATACAAGAGATGGAAGAGAAACTCTCATGCTTAGAAGATAAAATGGAAGAAATTGATACATCAGTCAAAAAGAATATTCAATCTAAAAGTTCATGATATAAAACATACAGGAAATCTGTGGCACCATGAGAAGAGCAAACGTGAAAATAATAGAAGTAGAAGAAGGGGAAGATTCCCAGCTCAAAGGCCCAAAATATATTTTCAGTAAAATCATAGAAAATATACCAAACCTAAATAAGATGCTTATAACAGTACAGGAAGCTTTCAGAACACCAAACAGATTAGACCAGAAAAGAAAAATTAGACCAGAATAATAAATATAATTTTATTATTCACATAATAAAAAAAATCCTATACACATAGAACAGCAACGAAAACAAAAGAATATTATAAGCTGCAAGAGAAAAAGGCCAAGTAACATATAAAGGGAGAGCTACTAGAATTACACCCAACATCTTAATGGAGATTGTCAAAGACAGAAGGGCCTGGATTGATGTTTTGTAGGCTCTAAGAAGTCATAGATGTCAGCCCAGAATACTACAGCCAGCAAAACTTTCAATCATCATAGATGGAGAAAAGAAGATATTTTATGACAAAGTCAAATTTAAATGTTAGCTAGCCACAAATCCATCTGTACAGAAGGTACAAGAAATATAATTGAATCCACAAAAGGTTAACTACTCCCAAGAAAACAAAGTAAATAAATAATTTCATATAACAGTAATTAACAATCATTGATAATTAATATCTTTCAATATCAATGGACTCAATTCCTAATAAAAAGACACAGGCTAACAGAATGGATGTGAAAACTAGATTCATCCTTTTGCTGCATACAAGCACACGTCTAAACATCAAAGACATACATTAATTCATATTAAAGGATTTGAAAAAGATTTTCCAAGCAAATTGATTTATGAAGCAAGATAGTTGCCCATTCAAATTTTAGCAAAGTAGAATTCCAAAAAAAAAAATTAATCAAAGAGAGGAGGAAGGATACTTCATACTCACCAAAGGAAAAGTACACCAAGATGACATCTCAATTCCTGAACTTCTATGCCCCAAATTATGTTCACCTTGCTATTTCCATTTCTGGTATTTTTCATCAGCTATGTGTTCCCTTTTGGAGATGCCTGGCTTCTGTGGCTACTTTAAGTTATATATTTCCATCTGAATATTTGGAGTTTGGAACCCATTCAACTTCCATTGGAAGAACATGTGGCATTTGTCTTTCAGGGTCTCTGTTAATTCATTTAAAATAATCTTCCTTTTTGGTTCTATCCATCTATCTGCAAATTTTATGATGCCATTTTTCTTTACAGAGAAGACTAATTCATAATGTATAGATGTGACATTTTTATTGTTCATTCATAAATTGAAGGACATTTAATTTTTTTTCCATTTCCTAGTTACTGTGAATAGAGAGGCAATGAATATAACTGACTATCTGTGCAGTAGGATATAGAGTTCTTTGGACATATATCATGAAGTGGAATAATTGGGCTGTGTGGTAGATTTATCTTTAGTCTTTAGATGACTCTCCATATTGATTTCCAGAATAATTGTACTAATATTCATTCCCCCAACAGTGACTGCAGGTTCCTTTCACCCCACTAACCCACGCCAATATTTATTGTTAGTTGTTTTGTTGATCTTAGATTCTCTAACTAGTGTGAAAAGAAATATCAAAGATGTTATAATTTGCATTTCACTAATTGATTGATAAGGATGCTAAGCAATATTGAGATATTACTTGGCCATTTTTATTTCTTCTTTTGAGAATTCCATCTAGACAGTCTTGTCTTCTGACCAACTGCATTTCCTTCACCAGGAAGGGATGGGGTAAACAGAGCTGTTTTAATAAGACTTGTGGAGACGGCCTGAAGTCATTTTTGTTGGTGATGTCCATACACTAGGGGGCGCTGCAGGATTCCTAAAAATTACTTTTTCTTAAGTTGCCTAGAGATTTGAAGACCTGAGAACAGACATAAGGACATAAGACAATCCATTCACAAAGCGAAAAGTAGAGGCGATGGTGTAGAGATCACCTGGATCTTTAACTCTCAATCATTCTGTAGAAAAATCACAGACATCTAGAGCCTATTTAATGGATCCATACTCTATCAATCTATTTTAGGAACAATTCTATGAACAGATGTAAGCAAAATAATATCTCTCTGAGCATTGTGAGAATTGACATCTCCATTGCTTTCTTTTTTAATTTTATGCTTAAAAATTCTCAAATTAAAAGAAATAGAAATTAGTCCAGTACCATTATATCACATATAATATGTATAATACATGCAGGCACACACACATATACTCACACACTTCAAACTAAAAAGAAGAGAAGTAACTACTTGAGAAAAAAACTTACAAGGTATAAATAATTGAGGGGCAGGGTCTTGCTAAACTGGAGCAGGAATTCATAACCTGATCTGCATCAGCTGTGTTTTCTTGCACAGCACAGTGGAAGAGTTGGACAAAAGTCAAGAGGTGAAAAATAAATCAGGGTAGTAACAGGGGAGGGTATGCCTTGTTTTTCATATAACCACCAAAGCTCTATTGAAAACACTTTCTATGAACATGATAATCTTAATAGCAAGAAACTCTTTTTATTCTGTTCTGTGCATTGCATGCTGATGTACCAGTGTAATTTAAGAGTCTTTCCAGGACTGCCTTGTTGGGTCTGTTGACACAATGAAGGGTGGTCCCATGTCCAGCAGTAGATGGCCACCACAGAATCAATCAAATGATGTTATTGCATCATATTACTTAGTTTGACCATTTTGGGGATTAACTGGTCTTTTGTCTGTTTATGTATTTTGTGTTTATACGAGGTTTTAGTTGTGTGTGTGAGTTTCTTCTTCTTTTTAACTTGTTATGCTTGGATTTTGTTTGGTTGCCTCATTGCTTTTTACAAAGAGAGAAAAGAGCATGGACTTCAGTGGGTGAGAAGGTCTGGAAACTCTTGGAGATGATGGAGGTGGGGAGACAATGATCAGATTATACTGTTGAAAAACTTTCAAAAACAAAGTCAGAAATTCATGTTAGGATTCTGCAAGACTCTACTAACCCACAGGAGCTATTAGTTCTCACACTAATATTCTGATTTATGAATTCCCCTCCTCACACATTTTCCTCCAACCTCCCCGTATAAGAAGTGTTACATTAGAAATATGGTGTCCTGGGCTCTACATCATTGTCCTCCACAATCGTGCAGTGGAGGTGGGTGGAGTTTCTTGTTCAGATGAAAGAGGAAGCTCAGTGATTAGGAGAGAACTGCTGTGTGTAAGCACAAGGGTTTCTGGGCACAAGACTTGACACCATCACAGCTGGAGAGAAGACACCCTAGCAATTGGACAGGGGCCATGGAGAGGAAACTGGGAGCTGTGCTGGGGATTCTGTGGGTGTGGATTTGCTGTGAGTTGTGCTCACCTATGTTGCTTTAGGAATTCTGCAGAGATGTCAGTGGTAAAGGAGAAATGAGTCAACACAGAGCTCCTGTGAAGTCATCCTCATGGTGTTTCCTGGGATATTTGATAAAACCCTCCATGAATGCTGAATTACATTTCTTTTTCCAAGCAGGGGTCAGAGGAGTTGAGGTGGAGCAGAATCCTTCAGCCCTGAATCTCCAGGAGGGAAGCAGTTCTACTCTGTCATGCAATTTTTCCACAACCATGACAAAAGTGCAGTGGTTTCGGCAGAATTCCAGGGGCAGCCTCATCAATCTTTTCTATCTGACTCCCGGAACAAAGCAGAATGGGAGATTAAACTCAACCTTCAACAATAAGGAGCGCAAGAGCACCCTTCACATCAGAGATGCCCAGCTGGAGGACTCTGGCACCTACCTCTGTGCAGCAGAGGCACAGTGCTTCCAGCAAGCCTGAAGCCTGGCCCCAAACTGTGTCTGGGCGTGCAGCTTACAGCCCTGCCACAGGCATACTCTGCAGGAGGATTTGCACAGCTGTGGCTTTATCAGATCTCCACTAATTAAAAAGATGGCGTGAGGAAACAGAAAAATACCACTGCAGTAGTTCACATTTAAACTAGACTGATCTGATACTAACTTGTAGAAAGATAGAAGCTCAGAAATATCAGCAAGCATGACCAAAATTTATACTTTATTTTATTAAATTCTTGTGGTAATATTATCAAATACAAACCCACCTTACACTCCAGAATTATTACAGTCTTTTCTCAAAATTGAAAAGTAAGAGCAACTGTTTCCATCCTGTGTTTAGAGTGCATGGGAAATTTTCCACTAATCCACTAAATATGAAGTTGAAAATGAATTAATTTTGAAGATCTAATAAATAAAGTGATAGAAAGGCGTGACAAACAAATCTTATTAACTTTATTTTATTTCAAAAACTTTCTCTTTTCTCATTCCAATTCCAGTTCCCACTCCCTACCCTCTTCCCATACCCTCTACCTTTGCTCCCAATCCCACCACCAATCCAATCCTCATGGGGTTTAGAGATGGCTCAGTGGTTAAGAGCACTGGCTGTTTTTCAAGATGTCCTGAGTTTAGTTCCCAGCCACTGCTTGGTGGCTCACAACTATCTGTAATGAGATTTGGTGTCCTTTGTAGCCTGCAGGCATGCATGTATTCAGTGCACTCTATACATAATAAGTAAACAAATCATATTATTAAATCAGTACATGGTTTCAACATATCTTGATATTTTGAAATATATAATACACTTAATTGTGCAATATAAAATGAACATTTCACATAAAAATATGAGAGCCAAAGATAAATGAAAAACTAAAGAAATATATTTGCAATCTATAATCACAATAATACTTGCAATAATTGATTCTACAAAATATTTACATATCTGCAATGTGATATACGTGTAATACCTCTCATTAAACCACTGCTTTTAATAGAAGAACTGGCAAACTACTAAAGGTCACACAATAGGGGAATAATTTATTATACAACAATTAAATGCAATCCAAACACTGCTGATTGCCAAGGGTTGACAGCTTATATTCCACAGTTGAAAAACTCTGGCCTGCCACTTGTCTCTGTAAGGAACTGGAAAGCAGCCATGTTGAAACGGCAGCTGGGAGGTTACAACAGCAACTAGATTGGCTAAAACATTTACTTTCCAGAGCTTCACAAATTAACTGACCCCTCCCAATTGTGATTCATTCACCTTCATCCCCATTGCAGCTACAGTTGTTTCATATATAGATTACCTGAGCTTCCCAGATAACAAATAATTTCCAATTGTCCATAAGGTTCATGTGAGCATGGCTAGAAGTGGTGACATAACAAGCAACAGCTTCTACAATTAGAATTAACAATTCGGTCACGTCAGAGAGTTCACAAATAGCAACCATTATAATCCTAGTTTCTTGATAGTGTATGGTACAGAGTTAGGTGAGATTAGAATATGGTAATCGGGCACAAAAAGAGGGTGCTCGGAAAAGGCTTTCCAACTGACCTTGATAGACCTTTTTCCTAATCTCATTCCTGATTAATAGTGACTTGAAGGCATAGTAAACAAAGGTGCTTGAGGACTAAAGACAAAAATTCTAGAAGTTTTCTAGACAAGACCTACAATAAACTTTTAAAAAGGCAATATAAACGTTATTTTCTGTTGTAAATCCTTAAAATCAAAATTAATGTAAAATCAAGATATAAAATGAGAAAAATTGTATCAGTTGAGAAAGGCACCTTCCATTCTTCTATGTTTGCATGGATAGCATCACGACTGTATCATCCATCCTGTTCATTCCATGCTCTCAGAAGACCTGTGATCTCTTGCGCTCACAGTTGACAGTGCTCATTCTCTCTTCTTTCTGCTCCTCATGGTGTCTGCCTGATGCCCAAGAGCTTCCATCCTGTTGTAATCATTCATCATCTCCATTTCCTGTACTGACTCCTTGATATTTTTCCTCCTTTCTTTGTTCTGAACTTCAATTTTCTGATTAACATCCATCAAGGCATAAATTTCACCCAGCTACTAAAGAAGTTCACAGATTTATTTATCCATCAATCTATTTACTTATTTATTTATTTATAGATGACTATGATCAGTTGTCACTGTCCTCTCTTCTTCCTGATCAAAAGGATTCCTTTTGTGAATCTATTTGTTTCTGGTCATGAGTGATGTCCTGAGTAGCTATTCATTCTCTTATCATAATTTATTATTTCTATTTTCTGCCTCTTCATTTCAGAGTGCCAATGGTTCATTAAATTTTTTTTCTTTATCCAATTCTCCTTCCCCATTCTTTAACTTTCTATCTTTTTTCAAGTTGATGAATTTTATCACACAAAAACTGAGTATCATGGCCACTTGCAGAATGCTGAGTCATCTCCAGTTCATTTTTCAATTTATTTCTTTATCATTAGTTGATTTCAAATTTTGCTTGTCCTTCTCCAGCCTGTTCAACATCTCCAAAGACAACTCTGCTTATTGAGCTGTCTCCTTCATCAGTGACTGAGCAGTTCTGAATAGATATGTCACATTCACGTCATCTTCATCTTTTAGTTAATTTACTTCTACCTTCACCAAGGTGATCGATGAATTATCTGCCAACTCTTCTTGCTGTGTCAAATCATCTGGACTAATATTGACTAATTATTTCCAGTTTATATAAGGTGATGTCTTAAATTCTTTCACTGTTTTTTTTCCTTCTTAAACCAGACTTTGCATCCAGGGGCAATCACTTATCTATAGCCACCACCACTTCTGGTTCAGCAATGGCCAAGCCTCTCTCTTCCTAGAGCCAGACTTACATTCTCAGGTTCTACCAACTCTACCTGAACTAGACAAAGTACAGTAGCTGTTGGGTGACATCATGTCCTGTCTGATATTTTTATATAAATCACAACACATTGTAGACTAATTTTACCTCAATATAAATTCTATTGTGTATTATAATAATATAGACCACATTTCTGTATCTGGAGAGAGAAAATAATTTTCTGTGTTACATCAAGTCCCAAAAGCTGTATCAGTAACTCTGTTGAGAATTTGAGCTTTCCAGGTATCTCTGGAAACAGGGAACATAACTCCAGAAAGTCATCAAGATGAGGCTGTCAATGTGACTTCACATATTAATAAACTATCTGTCATTCTCAGGTTCTCCAAGTTACAGGGTATATGTGTTTTTACAAGAAAAGTGTGTTGGATTTAATGAAAAACAGCCTCATAAAGGAACATCCTGCTTATCTATGCATTGGCTATCCAGTCCACCACCTTATCACACCACATATGATCACTGTATTTAACAACATCTGATTTTATTTTTTTATTTGGCTATAAATTTAATCTCACCATGATCTACTATCAATACATTTATGATGTAAAAGTTTAGAAACTCAGATAAGACCTTATTTAATTTTTCAGGGACCTGTCAGGTAAAATGGCACACATGTTAGATGTCTGAGAAGGTGGACACCCTTAGGTTATCATACTATGAGACTATTTCTCCCCAGTCTCTTAACACTCTCTATGCCTGATACTGCTCTCTACAAGTATTCTGTGTTCAGCTGCATGAAAGAATTTCAAAGTCAGAAGAATGCAGAAAGTCCTTTATCCAATCCCATTACAAGCCAGAAACTATGTACAAAATGCCATTATAAAATGATTAGATGAGGAGCTCAGAAGATGGCTCAGTGGTTAACAACACTGGCTGCTTACGCATTTCTCCCTTAGCATTATGTCTCCATCTCATTCGTGCAGAAACAGTCGCCTCATTGAAAGCCAACCATTTTCAGCTCTGCATGTTGAATCACCGAAGGATTGGTCCCATCTGTCTACAACAAGACACAAGAGCTCTAAACCTGGGCAACTTGGAGTAAGAAAGACTTGGCTGATCCATTGTTATTTTTTTTTCTAGTTGAAAATAGATTTTTTTCATGTAATATATTCTGGTCATTGTTTTCTTTCCCACATCTCCTTCCATCTCCTCTCCACATCCCCACATATCTCATTCCACACCTTCTCTCTCTTTTTAAAAAATAAACAAGTAAATAAGCAAACAAACTAGAATAGAATGAATAAATAGAAAACCAAAAAGCATGAGAAGTACATGTACATGGAAAGACACATGCACATACAAAAATTCATAAAATCACAATATTGGTAACCATATAATCAAGCAACCAATGTGTTAAATAATGCCCAGATAAAACATTAGGAGACAAAAAAAACCTTTAAAAATATAGTTGAGGTAATTTGAGGTTAAGAGTGTGTTTATTCACCCTAATACCATTTGTGACATTTTCACACCAGTATTTATAGTTGGGTTGGTGTTTACTTTTCTCCTCTGGTAGCTTTCATAAAACCTTCCTACATCAAGAACACTGGTCCATAGGGATGAAAGTTCTAGTTAGCCAGCTTTACTTCTCCATGTTCAATTTGACATGTAGGTGTTGTCTTCCTCAATAGTGGCTTTCCATCAGTTTACGGAGAGCAACCAACATTCTTGGCAATAACCTGATTTGTTTATTTCCATGGGGACCCTTTTACCAGCAGCTCAGTTAGATGACATCCATTCTTGTCACTGATGGTTTCAATTTTAATACAAGTCATCTAGCTAATAATTTTCTCCCTATTATTTGGTAATCTCATCCAGATTTCTCTCATTCATGTATATATATATGTGTGTGTGTGTGTGTGTGTGTGTGTGTGTATGTGTGTATGTGTGTATGTGTATGTGTGTATACATATCATATATACATGTACATATAAAAATATAAGCTTTTACTGTAAAAGGTTTTCATATGATCTAAGATGGAGTTGACTTTTAGCTGTCTCTCCTCATATTCCCTTCCTTATCCTCTCTTCCCTCCTCTTCTCTGCTTAACTCTCCTGTTACACAAGCCACCTTCTCTCTTTTACTATCTATTCTACTTTCCCCTATTCAGGAAGTCCTTCCCTATGCCTTCACCTACTATTCTATTTTTAACTTGAATAGAAATACAGATTGTGAAAAGCCCTTTTAAGGCTTAAAATCTAATATCTATGTATAAGAGAATAAAAGCTATATTTGTCTTTTTGGGTCTTGAGTATCTCACTCAGGATTTTTTTCTTAGTTCCATCAATTTATCTGGGAATTTCATGACTTAATAGCTGAGTAATTGTATAAACGTACCACATTTTCATTAGCTCTCTATCTCTTGATGGGAATCTAGGCTGTTTATAGGTTCTGGCTGTTATGAATAAGATAGCAATTAAAATCAATGAGCAAGTTTCTCTGTAGAAGGGTACAGAGCCACATGAGTATAAGGCCATACTGGTATAGCTGAATCTTGAGACAGATGTATTCCCATCATCCTGAAGATTCACAACACTCACTTCCATGGTGGCTATTAAAGTTTTCACTCACAATAGCAAAGAATGGGTGTTCTCCTTACACAATATCCTCACCAGCCTAGAATGTCTTTAGTTTTATCGATTATGGTAATTCTGACAGGTGTAGGATAGAATTTCATAATGGTTTTAATTTACATTTTCCTGTTGATTAAGAATGTTGAATATATTTTAAGTGTTTCTCAGCCATTTGTGTTTAATCTTTCAAGAACTCTCTGTTGAGACCTTTTAATTGTGTTATTTCTTTTCTTAAAGTTTAGTTTTTTCTAGTTCTTTATATATTTTAGATATTAACCCTTTATTATATGTATAGGTAGTAGTTAAATTTCCCCTTTCTTAAAACTACAACTTGGGGGGCTGAAGAGATGGCTCAGAGGTTAAGAGCTCTGCCTGCTCTTCCAGAGGACCTGAGTTCAATTCCCAGCAACTACATGGTGGCTCACAACTATCTGTAATGAGATCTGGTGCCCTCTTCTGGTGTGTGGGCATACATGCCAGCAGTACATTGTATGCATAATAAATAAATAAATCTAAATAAGAAAAAAAAAACTACAACTTTGTTCAAATGACGCTGTCCTTTGCCCATACATAAGCTTTTCAGTTTCATTAACTTCCACTTATCAGTTATTGTTTCCAGTGACAGTGTTATTAGTGCCCTGTTCAGAAAGGTTTTTCCTGTGCAAATAAGTTCAATACTGTTTTACATTTCTCTTCTGTTAGATTCAGAGTACCTGGACATATGTTAACGTCCTTAATCCTCTTGTATTTTAGTTCTCTACAGGGTGATAAAAGTCATTCTTTTTGTATTCTTTCACAACAGTCTTTTAGTTTGGCCAGCACTATTTGTTGAAGGTTCTGTCTTTTTCTGGTTCGCATTTTTTGGCTTTTTTTTTATCAAATGAGGTGTTTCTAAGTGTGTCAACTTATGTTTGGGTCTTCAGTTCCTTTCCATTGCTCAGCATGTCCTTTTTATGATAATATTACAATTTTTCTGACTACACTATGTAGTACAACTTGAAATCTAGGATGGTAATACTTGAAGCAGTTTTTTTATTTGTAGTTATTTTAGCTATCCTGAGATTTGTGCTTTCACAAGAAGCAAAAAAAATTGTTTCATTTTCTGTTTTAGTGAAGAATCATGTTAGAATTTTGTCAGAGAATGCTTTGAATTTGTCACTTGCTTTAGGTAGGATGGTTGCTTTCGCCATATTAATTCTACCAATCCATGAGCATGGGAAGTGTTTTCATTATCTGATACCTTCTGTTTCTTTCTTTGGTGTTTTAAAAGTGTTAATATATAAGTTTTTCCCTAGCATGGTCAGAGCTTATCCAAGATATTTCGTTATTTTTGAGGTTATTGTGATAGGTGTTGTTTCCCTGACTTTTTCTGATGTTCATAGATTTAGCAGGTTTTTTTTTGCATGAGGTGTCCATTGTCTGTAGTACCTGAAATTCTGTCTTCTATGTCTTGGGTTTTGCTGGTGAAGTTTGCTTCTGAGGCTTTGGTTGACTCTTTTTATCTTAAAAATTAACCCATTTTTACTATCATGTTTATTGCCACATTGCTGTGGCCTACTGGTAAGTTTCCATCCAGCATCTTTCTCCTTCAATGGCTACATATCTTTGACTCTTCCTATTTTTCTCCTCTATCTCTGCTTGGAATTTCCCCTTGCTATATTCTGCACTGCCGTAGTCCTAAAGCAGCTTCTTTGTTAACCAATGGTAATAAAACAAATTCACAACATACAGAGGAGAATTCCATATCATCTCCCCTTTTCTGTCTAAATAAAAAGGAAGGTTTTAACTTTAACATAGCAAGATTACATACAACAAAACAGTTATTAAGCAAGAATTATAGTTAAAATATTTAGTGCAGGCACATTTAGCAAATTAAGGAAAATATTCTATCATCTATCTTATTTTTGTGAGTCTAAGGTTTTATATTAATCTATTTTTATAAGTGTAACTGTTTTTCTTAAACTCCATCAAAGACTCCAGAAAATATAATATTACCTAAGCAAACAGTAAGTGGATTGTAATCAACTTCCAAAACTTTACAACTGACAGAGACATCTAGCTGTCTGGACAGTCACCCAAAGTTTGGTTGTAACATTGGGGTATTCATCTTTAGCCTACAGGTCCATAGTATCTGTCAGACTTTTCCATGAAGCATTAAATTATAAAAACATTTTTGCCTATATCAACAGTTTGTCAGTCACTTTCTACTGTGTCCTGCAGAATGTCTCACAAACTACTTCATGAAGTGGAAACCCTGAAGAACTGTCTCACCTTTTTTGGGCAACTTTAGCAGTCATTTTTTTATAGGTCTTGCCTGTCTAGTTTATACAACATATCATGTAGTTCAGGTCAGAACAGTTTCTTTTTTAATTTAATCATTTGTTGAAGATGCTTATCTGTTTCTTGTGTTTTGGTTGGTACAGTTAGCTTACTTTGGTTGGATTTTTTCTTCTAGTACATTCTGTAGGGCTGTATTTGTGGATAGGTATTGTTTAACTCTGCTTTTGTCTTGAAATATCTTGTCTTCTCCATCGATGGCAATTGAAAGCCTTACAGGGTATAGTAGTCTGGGCTTGCATCCATGGTACCATAGTGTCTACAACACATCTCTCCAGGACCTTCTGGTTTTCATGGTTTCAATTGAGAAGTCAGGTGTAACTCTGGTAGGTTTGCCTTTATACATTCCTTAACCTTTTTCTTGTGCAGTTCTAAATATTCTTTCTTTATTCTGCATGTTGTGCATATTAACTATTATATGGTGAGAGTATATCTTTTGGTCCAGTCTATTTGGTATTCTGTAAGTTTCTTGTACCTCCATAGAAAAATGCTTCTTTAGATTGTGAAAGTTTTCTTCTATGATTTTGTTGAATATATTTTCTGTTCCATTAGCTGGATTTCTCCTTCTTTTAACCCTTTTATTCTTAGATATGATCTTTTCATAGTGACCCAGATTTCCTAGATGTTTTATGCTAAGAATTTGTTGGATTTAATGTTTTCTTTAACCAATGAATCTATTTCATCTATAGGATCTTTAGCGTGTGAGATTCTCTCTTCAATCTCTTGTATTCTGTTGGTTAGGCTTGCCTTTATAGCTCCTATCCATTTAACCAGATTTTCTATCAGAATTCCCTCCATTTGTGTTTTCTTTATTACCTCAATTTTATTCTTCAAGTGTTGAACTTTTTGCTTCCCTGTTTGATTGTTTTCTCCTGGTTTTCTTTGAGAGAATTATTGATTTCTTCCATTTTTCCATTTTCTTCCATTTCTTTATGGGAATTTCTCATTTCCTCTTTAAAGTTATCGATCATCCTCATAAAGTTACATTTAAAATCATTTTCTTCTGCTTCTTATGGGTTAGGATGATCAAGTCTTCTTGTTGCATGAGCACTGGATTCTATTGTTATCATGTTGCTATTGAGACAGTTGAATGAATTCCTGCATTGGCACCTACTTATCTCTCCCTTCAATTGTTGCCTACAATGTCTTTGCCTCTTGGTCCAATCCTTTCAGTGACTGTCTGTGTCTTTAGGAACTGTTCTTGGTTCTGTACTCTAACTGTCTGTGTCATAGGGAGCCACTGAGGTTTCATTCAGCCCTCTCTCTTGGCCTGCTCTCGTGGTCTGCTCTCTTGGTTTGCTTTCTTGCTCCTCTCTGCTTCATAGCTTGTGCTTCAGAGTTTCTATCTTGGTCTTTTCTCTTGGTCCTCTCTCTGTAGTTGCAGCTTGTATTTCAACATTCCTCTGATGTTGCAAGTGGTGGGAAAAGAGGGCTTGGGGCAGAGTGGGACTTGTAGTTTTCAGGGTCTGATGAGTAGGATGTGGGTGATGGAGCAGCCTACCTGCAGGAAACTTTCCTGTTGTTTGGCTAGAGAAGATGAGGCATGTGGAGGAGGGTCCCAGTGTTCTGTCCTGATGTATAGGGCCAAGAGAGTGAGGTGTCCCACCAGGTGGTGGTCTCTCTTCTCTTGTTCCTCTCTGTAGTAGCAGGCTACCTTTTAGAGTTTCACTGAGGTTGCAGGGGAAGGATAGGAGGGTTTGGGGGCAGAGAGAGACTTGTAGCTTACAGAGTCTAATAGATGGAATTAAAGTATTGGAGCAGCCTACCTGCAGAAAGCATGCCTGTTGGGTGGCTAGAGAAGCCAAGGTGGATAGGTGAGGGGTCCAAGGTTTTGCCTATGGTACAGAGGCCTAGAGAGTGGGGTGTCCCTCCAGGTGGTTGGTCACTTACCTCTTGGTAAGAACAGTTTCTTGCCCAAATGATTAGCCTTGTCACACTGAAAGAAAATTTTATAATTAGCTTTTTTATGCCCATCAACCTCTCTGAAGTAATTGGTGCTGCCAGAATCAGACATGTCTTACTGTCATGAAACTTCCTAAGTATTTAAGACATTTTAAATGCAATATTCTGTACATTTTTGAAAGATTTGAAGAATACCTATCTGTCTGAAATATATCTCATCATGAAAACCTAATTAACACGGCTACAAGTCTGACTATTATAAAGGACTATTTGTTGATCTGTATCTCTTAACTCTACATTACATTTTTAAATGAGCTGCACAAACAAAATACCTTAAATAAGAGCAGAAATACATATAACAAAATTGACCTTAAATTTAAATCAATAGATGAAGATCCACAAAATGTAAAGTATTGATCTCTATAGCATATCCAGCCTTTAAATGTAAACAAACACTGATAAACAATATTTGAAAATTCAGGCATAGTTTTCTTTTTACCCTGTTTTTTTGTTTTATGTATTTTTGTTGTTGGGTAAAGTATTTTCTGGCATTTATGGAGTCGTTTGGAAGGGTCTTGGTCCATAAAACCATATTAGTCTAGAAGGTTCCTCTGTGGAAACAAGAGCAGAACCTCATTTCCAAATCAACATATCCTTAGACCCAAATTTCGATGTCACGATACCATTAAAGTATATATTTTGGTTTAGCTTAATAACCTGCAGAATTAATATCTCTCTCTGTACTAAACTAATTTTTAGTTCCTAGTTTGCAATTGCCAATTATAGTATAGACATTAAAAACACAGGATAAGAAAGTTAGCTTCATATCACTCAAAATCATATTGGATAGTTTTCTCCTTGCTTAGCTTTTGAAAATAATTCTAAACATTGAAATACAATTTCATCTTTCCCTTTCCCTGTTTGCAGCACATGGTGATTGTCACAGAGAACCAGAACTCATTGTGCTGTAGAGATGGAAAGACTGCAGAACATTCAGCCTCAGGAGGGACTTCTCCATCCCAACCCTCCTCCCACATCAGAGGTCACTGAGGAAGAAGGGGTAAAAAGAATGTCAGATCTATAGATGGGGGGTGACTACAAGGAAACAGTGTTATCTGGACACAGCAGGGCAGCTGTACACAAGAATTCACAGAAGTTTACAGCACACATAAGACTTCAAAGGATCAGGGAAGACACAATCCCAGCAAGCAGAGAGAAGGTGGGCAATTCCCATACTTAGATAAGGAGTTATGGGCATTTGGTAGCTGCTGGGAGAGAGAATTAGATTGCTTTGTTGATGCAGCCCCAAGTGCATAGACTGCTCTCCACTGAAGGCCACACATCCAAAAGTATATGCACAGGACCAACTGTAGTGCGAATCTTGATGGATTTTTATTTTATGTCAGGGGCAGGAAACACAAAACTGTGTTAGTAAGGAAGAGTGTTTGGATCTGACAAGAGTGGAAGAAGCAGGTTAGTATAATAAAAATTCAACACCACAGGCTACATACAGTTCAGTAACATTGGTGGTTTCAGCCACCTACTGGGGACTTGAGACCTGCCTCCTTGGGGTGAGGTTTCAAATTGCTCACAATGTGTTGTGCAGACATCTCTGGTAGTTTGAAGAAAACCAGAGGAGGGCGCTGCCTATTCAGATGTGGTTAACATCTCATCCAGGTGGTGGCTTCACGTGACAGACTGTCACTGTGCAGAAGGAGGTCCTTGTTTATGAGTTTCAATAAGGTCCTGAGAAGACTTGCCCTGTAAGTTTGGTGAACTCAAGCACCAAGTGTCATTGACTTCTACAGTCATGCTTCCTGACAGCTGTTCAGTTCTGCTGTTCCTCTTAATGTTCAGTAAGTTACAATTACCTTAAGTAGTAGTGATGTCATTTTTTTACAGCTATGAAAGTCTTTACCTTTGCTCTCATGTAGCATTGTTATCCCTTCTTACTTATTTATTTACTCATGCATTTATTTATTTTCAGGGATGAGCAATGGAGACTCAGTGACCCAGACAGAAGGCCTGGTTACTGTCACAGAGGGGTCACCTGTGATGCTGAACTGTACCTATCAGACTACTGATTCAGCCCCTTATGTTTTCTGGTATGTGCAATATCTCAACAAAGCCCCTCAACTACTCCTGAAGGGCTTCACAGACAAGAAGAGGACAGAATACCAAGGGTTCTATGCCACTCTCCATAAGAGCAACAGCTCCTTCCACCTGCAGAAGTCCTCAATGAAGCTGTCAGACTCTGCCCTGTACTATTGTGCTCTGAGTGACACAGTGAGAAAGACTGCAGGTGAAGCTGCACACAAACCAAGGGTACAGGAGTGCTGAGGGGAGTGGCCTTGTGAGGGAGAGCTGAGTATGTCTCTAAGTGGGGTTTTCTTAGCCTCCAGAAAAACATCAACAAATTTCAGATTAAAGTCCCAGAAACCTAGGAATCTGTGGATTTTTCTGACAAAACAGGATGGAAGTCATTGCTGGAAACAACCCGAACTTTTACCCATTGAAATACTCTTTTCTCCAAAAATTGGAGAACCTCTTACAGAAAACATCTTCAGAAAAACCCTGCCATAGAACCTATCTGTACCAAGATGTCTTACAAAATTTAGTGATTTAAATTCCCCAGCATCTTCTATTATTGCCCCTATAAATTTATGACCCAAAAGAAGAACACAGATTCTAGTCTTTAAAAATAACCTTCAGTCTCACTTCACATGCATTTCAGATTCTTCTGCTCATTGGTCCATGTAACAGAAAGTTCAGGAGGACTTCTGGTCTCAGCTGCTGTTCTATCGCTGTGAAGAGAAACCATGACCAAGAGAACTTATAAAAGAAAGCATTTAATTGGGGTGTGTCCATTACCATCATTGTGGGGAGC
>NW_004949215.1:840943-841473 GCF_000317375.1 Microtus ochrogaster | reverse complement strand
GAAGGGTGGGAGGAGGGGGAGAAGGGTGGGAGGAGGGTGAGGGAGGTGGGAGGCTGGGAGGAGGCGGAAACTTGATTTTTTTTCCTTTTCTCAATAAAAAAAAAAACAAAAACCCATTGCCATCGTTCTTGACATCTAAGTAGTTCTCATTGTTCGCTATGTTCAGCAAGTCCAGTTTTATCCCATGCTTTTTCAGACCCAGGCCAGCTGGCCTTCGTAAGTTCCCGATACAACGTCCCCATTGTCTCAGTGCTCTAGCTTTAAATATGTTTGTTTATTTTTGTAAAATCCACAGATGTTTGGTATCAATAAGAGGCTGTGGGGGAGGAGGGGATCTTCAAGGGAAGAAGAAACAGGAAAAAACTTCCATAAAAGGACAAATAAGAGGGCAGGATAGAGGGAGTTGTGTCAGGGAGGGATAACTAACCCTAAAGACTTTCTGAACAAAACAGTATAGGAAACCTGTTATAGAAACTAGAACCAAGAGGGGTGCACCCACCCACGGAGACAGTGGGGCTGATCTATTGGGA
>NW_004949215.1:829374-839458 GCF_000317375.1 Microtus ochrogaster | reverse complement strand
CCCAGTAAAGGGTCTTTAGTCAGAACATGCATCTGTTTCCTGAGTAAAACTTTTAACTGTTGCTTACCTAGTGTGCTAGGCTCTGTGTACAACTGTGGTTCATTCTCATTGGGAGTGGTTGGTCCTCTCCTGCTTCCAGGATCCCTAACTGCATATAACACAAGGGTCATCTCAAAACACTCTCCATGCTGTGTTCTACTCAGACTCTCAGCCAGGTCTGGTTTGGCAGGAGCTTCAGGCTCAGAAGGCTGGGAGGAAACTCTGCAGTGTTTGGCCTTTGCATACTTCCTGCATAGGGCTGACTGGTTGCAGGAGTTGTAAGCTGTTCATAACCTTCAGCACACCCCTCCTAAATTGGAATGCTGCCTGAAGAGCAACTGCTGAGCCTGTCCAAATTTTTTTGGTGGACTGCTTCAGTGGGGTATGTAATCTGTTGTGGCTCCTGTATTCTTCTGCCTAATACTCATGGATGCCAGTGGGGGATTTGCCTGGGTGAGTTTTTAAATCACAGGAGCCCACTCTGAGAGCCTGAGTCAGTCTGAACCAACCTGCTCTGTTGATATACCTGAGAGATGCAGGAGACACAGACTGTCAATGGGAAACAATACATATGGAAGATTTAGAAGAATTAAGGAAGCAATGTCTGTGGACCAAACATCATTAATATTCCCTAAAAACACCTAGGACACAAAAAACAGTCTCCTAAGGATTTTATCTGAGGTAAATTATCTAATAAACTTAACTTTAAATTGATAAATACATAATTAGATTTCTTTTATAATTGTTGAGCTTCTTCCAGCCAATTGCAGATAATATCACCATTCAGGAATTTAAATTCTTTTTTGGTTTCTACTATGGATGTAATTTTAGAAGAGATATATGGCCTGCCTGGGACATAAACACTTTTAGATATAGTTACTATTAGTCTGATAATTCATATCCTATCATTAGAAAATAGTTTGATAAGAAATTTATTGAAAGGATACAGACTTTACAGAGTTGAAATGAGAGATTAGGTGAAGGATTCATGTCATTGATTTGACAATGATAAATTCACAAGGAAAATTCATTCCATTGACCATGGAAATGATAAATTAGCAGACAAAATTCATTCCATGTCAAATGGTTATAAAAAACTGGCAGATAGACCATTGCTTTCAAAAGGAAATCTGCATGTCATAGAGAAAATCTCTAAGGATGAAAATGTATAATTAAAGAATAAAATGAAATCTTTAAAATCATATGTGAATAATGAAAACAAGAAGCTGATTGTCTAGTGAAATCACTGGAATTATTCACTGTTTAGGAGGTTCAGTCCTGACAGAAAGTTGTGACATATAGATTTCAATCCTTAGAAGAATTTATTAAAACTGATTTTTTTAAAAGAGTGTTAAGGCATAGATAAAAGAGATTAAAGGTACTGGTATCCTCCAGTAACTTACAGAGTCAGAGATGACTTGACTAAATTCTTGAGTTCACCTGCTATTATCTATCCTACTAACATTTGTGAAAGGGAAAGACAGCAAATAACAAAAATTCCAAAGGTTATGCAGACTCACAAAGGGAATCAATACATATGGAAGATTTAAAAGATATTAAGGAGGCAATAGTTTCTTTTGCTTTGCATTCAACATATGTGCTGCTAAACACATGATCTTCAAAAAATAGGATTACCCCAACTGACTGACTTCAATGAGTCTTCAAAGTATCAGAATATGGCCTTCAGTTACAATGGAAAAGCTATTGAAGAGAAGAATAAAAAGTTCTTGAACAACAAAGTAAGATTAGAGGTTACAAGGTTTCCCAAATTCTTGGTGAGGTCTTTTAAGCTGATATAAATAATCAGGCCACATACAATGAACACACTTTGTCACTATTCCATACAGCAGCATTGAATGCCTGGGACAAGAGTCAAGAATAGGGAAAAGAATTGAGAAATATAGTAAAGTTACACAAGGCTCAAAAGAGCCCTTCAGTGACTTTCTGTAAATATTGACTAAATGTATAAATATAGAGGAGTTATCAGATAAAGAAACTAGATGATTACTCATTAATCTCTGGCTTTTAGAAATGCTTATCTAGAATGCAAAAAAAGTAATTGGGCCTTTAAAGATCAGATTAGCACCCATAGATGAATGTATCTTATACACAGCCAATACTGAGTCTATAGTGATGAGGACAAGATAGGAGAGGCAATTTCCAAAAGCCTAAGGGGTCATCAAAATGCCAAATGTCTAATTGTGCTATAATTGGCATCTGAAATGAAATTGTGGGCAGGGCATTCCTAGAAATAATGTTTCTTCTAGGAATGACCCAAATAGAAGACCCCAACCTTCTTAATTATGTTGAAGATTTACAAAGGCAAACATTGTACCAATGAATGCATATCAATGAGAGACGAACAAGGCAACCCTCTTCTTCTGGGAAATTTCTTAGGGAGCCTCTCATAGGCCTCCAAGTTGAATCTGGTCCAGTCATTCCCAGACTTTTATAAATGACCAAAGACCAACCTAAGGGTACAAATAAATGACATTGTAGTTAAGGGATTATTAGACACAGATAAAGATGTGATTTTATTAATCTAGAATCATGGCATCCAAATTGGCCTCTATAGGTAGTAGATGTTCAATTCCTAAGAATTGGAAGCCTATCTCAACTAAAACAAAGCACAAGATGAGTGGAGTGCATAGGACCAGAGGACAGAAAGGAAGGTTGAGGTCATATGTGGCTAATGTAACAGTGTATCTTTGGGGTTGTGATCTGTTGCAACAATAGAATGTCTAGTATAGCAATCCTTAAGTCTCAGAAATAGAACCTGAAAAACTGTAAAAGATTCCATTTCTTTGCTTGGCATATTTAAAGTTATGTTAGCTAGGTTCTCTAGATGCAGAGATATATACTCCACATAGATAGGAAATCTTCAAACCCTTCAAAGACCTATAGAATATGGCATTTAAATGTTTTAATAATTTAAAATTCTGTTGTCATGAGACATGATTGCTCCTAAAAGCACCAAGTTTCTCCTGAGAGAATGGTGGGCACCAAAGGCACTGCATATGGAGCTTGTATTCTTCCTGGCAAAACTACCTTATCAAAGAACTGCCCTTGCCTCGATTGCTGACAATTGGTACACTGTTCAAACTCAACAAGCAGGATACAAGGAAAAGTGACTGCTGAACCTTGCCAGGATAGAGTAGAAGAGTCTTTTGAATCTCCCAGCTTTTGAACAATGGTCTGTCAAATATTCTAGGCCTATAGCCAAAGTTAGTTACCCCAATGTTGCTGAGAGACATTGGGTGACTGTCCAAGTAGCCAGTTGTTTTTTTGTCACTTCTCACATCTTTTGCAAGTCATTTGCTTGTACTTCCTGCTTACTCTGATCATATTATTTTCCTTCTCAGATCTTTAATGGGTTGAAGACTAGATAGTCACAGTTACTATCCTCTCATATCTTAACTAAGAGCATATCATGTACTAGATCCAGGTTCTTCAGGACAGGACAGCTATTGGAGTAATCTCTGCAAGTTACCATTTACATATATTCTAGATATTTAGTATGTGTTTTTTACTTGATGTTGCTCTTGTTGGTTGTAGTTCATTTTTGTTTACATTAATATTCTTTCTTTCTCCTGAACAATACATGATAATCATTCATATTATATTTAGTCTTGTATTAGGTCTAGAACCTTCTCATTTAGACAGAAAAGAAGAAGTGTAGTGAATGTTCACTCAGTCCATGATCTTGTATATCTGGCCTGATGGAGGTTGTGCTTCTTCCCTGCAATGTGACCTCTTAAAAGGAAGGAGGGATAGGGTCACACTGGCTTGGGAAATGAAGACCAGATCAGGCTGCATGAAGTGTGTGATCATTCTCCAGCTTTCAAAGAACTTTACAACCGGATTCACCATTTCCTGTATTTGTAAGTGTATTTATCCCTTTTTCATATCTTAATAAATTCTTGTTACTTCTTAAACAAATGTATGTGGATTTCTCACTACAGCCCTGAGAGGAAAAGTTTAATGAAGACATTCCATTTAGTGTTCTAAGGTCTCCCGTTCTCTGCCAATGTTCCAGTTGTGGAGTTGTATGCCCAGATGTTTTCCCCCATCTACTGCAAGTGAAGCTTCCCTTATGATGGTTGAACAAGACATTGAAGCAGACATTGTAGCAGAAAGTATGAGTAATATTTCAATGTGAAAATGTGACACATATTCATTATCTATCTTTTGGTGGACATCAAATCTGTTTCTAATCTGGCTACTATTAAATAGAACTGCAATGAAAATCATTAAGCAAGGGCTTTTGTAGCAGGATATAGAGCCCTATGAGTATATGCCCAAATGTAGTATTGCTGAATTTTGAGGTAGATATATTCCCATCTTCTTGAAGAACCACAACACTTACTATCATAGTGACTATTAATGTTTGCACTCTCAATTGCAGTGGATGAGTGTTCATTTCCCTTGCACTAGATCCACACCAGCATGTCATTTGTTTACAAATGTCATTTAGTGATTTTGTCCATTCTGACAAGTGTTAGTTTCTCATAGTGCTTTTAATTTGCATTTTCCTGATGAGTAAGGATTTTGAACATTTAATTGTTTCTCCACTGTATGTGTTTTATTTTTCAAGAACTCGATTTAGATCTCTATTCTATTTTTAAATGGATTATTTCTTTTCTTGATTTTTAGTCTTTTGAGTTCTTTATATATTTTAGATAGTAGTCCTATAACAGATGACTAGTTCTCACTGATATTTTTCCTCTCTGTAAACTGATACTTTGTTCAAATGATGGTGTCATTTGTCCATACATAAGCTTTTCAATTTCTTGATGTTCCATGTATTGAATATTGTTTCCAGGGACTGTGCCTTTGTTGTCCTGTTCAGACAATGTTTTCCTCTACAAATGAGTTCAAGACTATTCCACCTTTCTCTTCTATTAGATTTAGAATATCTGGATGTATTTTGAGGTCTTTGATCCATTAGACTTGAATTTTGTACAGGGTGATAAAAAATATTCTAGATGCATTTTTTATGTAGCCACTCACTTTGAACAGCATAATTAAAGATGTGGTCTTTTTTCTGGTATGTATTTCTTCCTTCTTTATCAAATGAGGTGTTCATAGGTGTGTGGGATTTATGTCCGGGTCTTCAATTATTTTCTACTGATCAGCATGTCTGTGTTTGTGCTAATAACATGCTGTTTTCTCACTACAACTCTGTAGTACAATTGAAATTAGGAGTGGTAAAATTTTATCTACTTCTTTTATTACTCATGACTATTTTAGCTATGTTGAGTTGTATGCATTTGCATTGAAGCAGAAAATTATTTGTTTCCTGATACTGTGAAGAACTGAGTTTCAATTCTGTCAGAGATTGCATTGAATCTGTCAATTGCTTTTGGTAGGATGGCTACTTTCACTATATTAGTCCTACCCATCCATGAGCGTGGAGATATTTTCATTATTTGATGTCTTCTGTTTCTTTTGTCCACATTTTTTCTCTTTTTTTATTTATTTTTTCTTGGAAAAAAAGATTCCACCTCCTCCCATCCTCCCTTTTCCCTCCCCTTCCTCCCACTCCACTCTGGTAGAATTCCGCATTGAAACCATCTGGTCCTGGGCTTTTTTTGGTAGGGAGGTTTTTGATAACAGCTTCTAATTCTTCGCGACTAACAGGTCTATTTAGATTGTTCACCTGGTTCTGGTTTAACTTTGGTATATGGTATTTATCTAAAAAAATGTCCATTTCTTTTACATTTTCCAGTTTTGTGGCATACAGGCTTTTGTAGTAAGATCTAATGATTCTCTGAATTTCCTCTGTGTCTGTGGTTATTTCCCCTTTTCATTTCTGATCTTATTAATTTGCATATTCTCTCTCTGCCATTTGATTAGTTTGGATAGGGGTTTATCAATCTTGTTGATTTTCTCCAAGAACCAACTTTTTGTTTCATTGATTCTTTGGATTGTTTTCTGTGATTCTATTTTGTTGATTTCAGCCCTCAGTTTGATTATTTCCAGTCTTCTACTCCTCCTGGGCGCGTCTGCTTTTTTTTTTTTTTTTTGTAGAGCTTTCAGGTGTGCTGTTAAGTCTCCAATGTGTGTTTGTTTTGTGGTTCAGTTGTATTGCATTTTCTGTTGTAGTAGAATTACTGGGTTCTGATATAGACATATTCTTGGCTATCAATGTTTGTGTTTACATGCATATATCTGGGATTGGGATATCATTTTTATATTTTGGTATCTAGTATTTTCTTTGTTCAGTGGATGTTTTCTTTCCTGGTTTTTGCTGAACTCTCTGGATCTTAGTGAAGTTTGGGCTTTACTCTATGTTAGGGAGTGCTTCTATGTGACAAAGTATGACAGACAGGAACAGATGTGGGATAGGACAGATCATAAGAATAAAGAGACTGTAGTGGAAGATAAGAAAGGATAGTGTGAATAACTTACTTGAGACCCTGCCAGTGTGGTCACTGGGGTGGAAAGTATTTTTATGTATTGCAGGGTAATACTAAGGAAAGGGAACGGACTAGAGTGGATACTAAGATGGTTCACAGGTATGAGGGAAACTGAGTCCTCTGCAAGTCTTGGTGAAATCTCTGAGGGATGGAGGCAGAAAGGAAAAACAAGCCCATTTTAAGTAGGTGTGGAGTCCAAATTCACGTGGGCACCAGATGAAGATGGACACTTCAAAGAAAATCCCACATTAACTCAGAATTGAGAATAATAGATGGTTATTCATTTAGTGGTAGACTCACAAATCAATATTCTGTGCTTGAATGGAGAACAGCAATCAAATCCCACAGCTGTAAAAGAGAGAGACTGGAAACACGCTTTACATCCATGTAAATAGTATAAGAGGCCATACCCCAGTGGGCAGGTAACTTAAAGGCTATTGGCTGTAGGATTTCCTGCAGCAGTGGTCTGCTAGAGGTCTGAAGATGGTACCATGGGAACTAAAATTAGGAGACAAAGGATAGTGATGATGCCCTACCTGTTTCCCTAGCCTGTGTGTACACTGCATTCCCAGATAGACAGTGTTTGTAGTTGTTCATAGTTGGGACAAAGAAAAAAAATGGGCTAGAATCAGAGGATGCTGGGAGGGTCCACAGGAAGGAGGAAAGATGGGTTTCTTATAAGGTTTGGCAGATTCTCTAGGGAATCCACCACTGCTCTTCTGTCAGAAATTCAGTCCAGATGCTGGGGAGTGAGAGAAATGGATGTTGCCATCCTCAAGACCAAATGAAAACTTCCCTAAGGTAAGCTATGTGAATTTGTGACTCCAGGACAGCCTCTCTGGAAATTAACTTACATGCACGAAAACATCATATCTGTATTGTCAAAAAGAACTCACTAAAATTGAAAAATATATTTTTTTCTTACAACACAAAGTCCATGAAAGACTTAAAAAAATCTTTTTCCAAAGTATCATAACTTTAAGGATACATACTGACTCTGCATCTGAGAAAATGAGAGATGTTTGGTGAGTGATCAAAGCACTCTGAGATATGGTAGTGGATTAGGAGACAGTTCAAGATAGAAGAAATGTTGTTACACATACACATATGAACATATCATATATATTTACATATGAAAACATTATATATATATTTATATAGAAACGTGAGTATGCCATGTTAGATTTAAATATAAGAAGCAAACTCACAAGTGTGTAAAAATACCGTTCTTGATCTCTCAACACTAGAACTCACTTGACCTGATATATTTCTGTTTTATGTGTCTGAGTCCCTCATAGGTCAGAGAACACTAAAGCAGAGGCTTCTCTGGTTAAGAGTGCAACCACAAGGTGGGAGTGGATCTCAACATCTGGGGCATATGCAGAGGACTCACTTCCTTTTATGCTGATTGTATGGGCTTAGGGCAAAAGCACAGCCTTTTTCTCTGTGACTGAGTTGATAACTCAAGAGGTAGAATTGTTCTTAAGAAAGAACAACACCCCAATAGCTGTAGTTGACCTCCTAGACATCACAATTATACCCTGGATCTTAATTTAATTGGAAGAACAATGAAGACATATGTCCCTACTTTATTCATATTCTTGTGGCTGGATGGTAAGTTAAGATTTTAAGACCTCTGAATACTCAGTGGATATTTCTGAGATATCCAGGAGAAAGTATATTTCATTCAACTTTTGTCTATTGACTAGAGAAAAAAGAATTCTGGAAAGTGATGACCTGACAACCATTCTCCTTTCTCTCCATCTTTCTGCATAGGTCTGAGCCAAGGCGAGCAGGTGGAGCAGCGTCCTTCCACCCTGAGAGTCCAGGAGGGAGCCATAGCTGTCATCAACTGTACATATGTAGACAGTACCTCGTACTACTTCCCTTGGTATAAGCAAGAACCTGGAAAGCATCCTAATCCGATTATTGGCATTCGTTCAAATGTGGAAAGAAGGCAGGAACAAAGATTGATCATTTCACATGATAAGAAAGCCAAACAATTTTCTCTGCACATCACAGACACCAATCCTGGAGACTCTGCCATGTACTTCTGTGCTACAAGGGCACACTGCTCCCCAGGCACCTGCAGCCTGTCCTAAAACCTGCCACAGGGCCTGGAGCCACATCCACATCCTGGGTAACAGGCCGTGCAGTGTCACATATGCCAGTTGTTAGTTTGCAAGTGACAACTACAGATAGATATTCAAAACACAAAATAATAAAGTTAGCTTCAAGTCACTCAAAATAATTTAGAAGACTTTTCTCCTTTCCTTTTTAATTTTTTAAAAAAGTTTAGTTGTAGTGTTATGATTTTCCTTTCCCTTTCTTCCCTCCAACCCCTTCTATATATCCCTTTCCTCAATCCCTCTAAAATGCATAGTCTTTTTAACTACTATTAATTTTTATTATTAAGTTATTATTTTAAAATTAACTTATTATCTTTTTAACTATTATTACACGTGTGTAGTGTAATTAGCTGTGTCTGATTATTGTTGTTTGTATGTATATAATTTTAAGACTGACAACTTGATATTGGATAGCCAATTAGGGGGATTATCCTCAGGGAAGAAAAAATAAAAAATTCTTTTTCTCTCCCTAAATTATGTGTAGTTTTTGTCTAGAGATTGGGCCACCATGAGATTTAAGCAGCAAGATAGGGGATGAATAACAAAGGGATACAAATAGGAAAAATAAATCAAATTATTATCAAGTGATATGATATTCTATCTAAGAGATCCCAAACACTCTACCAGAAATTTCCTACAAATTATCAGTGAGTTCTGCTACACTTATAAACATCAGGAGACTTTCTATACATTACCAGTAAACATGCTGAGAAAGAGATCATCCACAGATACACATTCACTACAATTTCAATAGTAAAATATCTAGGAATAAACTTAATAAGGAAAGTTAAATACTTCTACAAGAAAAACTTTAAATCTCTGAATAAGAGGCTGAGGAAAATCCTCTCTTGTTCATGAATTAGTAGAATTAATATTGTGGAAATGACCACTTTACTAAAAGTGATTTAAAGATTTAGTGCATTCCCAATTGAACCCCATAACATCCTTCACAGAAATAGGAAATAAAACATCTATATCCATATGGAAGCACTCAGAACATGAAATAGACAAGAACAAAAGAGAAATGCTACACAGCATATAATAGTTAAAACATTAATTATACATAAAAATAAAGTATAATGAAAATTGGCCATGAAAAACCATAGGTCACATTTAAAAACAGAAATTGATATTAATCTATTAATAACTGGCAATTTCGATACCCTATTTTCTCAGGTAAAGAGATCACCTGGACAAAATATCAAAAGAGAAACCATCAGAATAAATTGAAATTCTACACCAAGTGGACAGAACAGATACTAGCAAATACTCTATCCAAATGGCAAAAAAAAAAAAAATGCACAATCTATTCATCAGCACATTGAAGATTTTCTAGAATGGACCACATCCTAAGACTTAAAAAAATCTTTAAAAATTAAAAATATTGTTCTTGAGTTCTCAGTAGTCCTCATTGTCCGCTATGTAAGTCCGGTTTTATCCCATGCTTTTTCAGACCCAGGCTAGCTGGTCTTGGTGAATTCCTGAAAGATCATCCCC
>NW_004949215.1:827970-828975 GCF_000317375.1 Microtus ochrogaster | reverse complement strand
TAAAGCATACTCACAAATACCTATATACATGTATATAAACATATATAAATATAAGTATATAAACATGTTTATATATGTTTATATGACAGAATTTCATTCTTTTCTATATCTGAAGAGAGTCCTATTGTGCATATTTCTTCTACTTCTTTTTGTCCTGTACAATGCATCCCAATCACACCTGATTCCCATTCCTAACAAATTCACTCTCTCACCATGTACCCTGCTCCCAAAAATAAAAAAAAAAAATACAACAAATTGATGGGGAGAGTCTTATGTTTTGTGTTAATTTCATTGGTTAAATAAAGAGACTGCCTGGGCCCTTTAATAGGACAGAAAATTAGGTAGGTGGAGTAAACAGAACAGAATGCTGGGAGAAAGAAGCCAAGTCAGGCAGTCTCCATAGCTCTGCTCTCCAAGATGGATGCAGGTTAAGATCTTATCAGTAAGCTACCACCTTGTGGTGGTACACAGATTATTAGAAATGGGTTAATCTAGATGTGAGAACTAGCCAGTAAGAGGCTAGAGCTAATGGGCCAAGCAGTGTTTAAAAGAATACAGTGTCTGTGTAATTATTTCAGGTAAAGCTAGCCAGGTGGTGGGTCGCAGCCCACCGCTCCTCACAACAACAAATTTAAATTGTGTTGCCTATATACTCATTGCAGCATGGTCAATCTCCCACCTGCCAGCCCCTTAAAGATAGTTGAGTTCTGCCTCCAACCTCCAGAAGCTCTTAACTGTAAAGAGATAACTTCAACATGTTTATAACAATTACTAAGGACTCTCTTAAAAGCTCTGTGTCTTTCTTTGGGGGTAGAGGGTAGGGAGAGGTTGTCACAGAAGCCTTCAATTTCTCTCATTCTCGCCCGCCGGGCAGTGGTGGCACACACCTTTAATCCCAGCACTCGGGAGGCAGAGGCAGGCGGATCGCTGTGAGTTCGAGACCAGCTTGGTCTACAAGAGCTAGTTCCAGGACAGGCTCCAAAACCACAGAGAAACCCTGTCTCG
>NW_004949215.1:822012-827870 GCF_000317375.1 Microtus ochrogaster | reverse complement strand
AGCTAGTTCCAGGACAGGCTCCAAAGCCACAGAGAAACCCTGTCTCGAAAAACCAAAAAAAAAAAAAAAAAATTCTCTCATTCTCAATTATGAGTCAGTAGCTGTAGAAACAACAGCAACAGAAGCTTCCTTGTCCATAACAGCCAGCAGCAGCACAGATCACAGACTTCTAGCAGCAGCATGAACTACAGACATTATGTTAAATAAAATAAGCCAATCACAGAAAGACAATACTGCATAATCTCTTTAATAAGTACAATAGAACATTGATATCACTGAAGTTGAAAATAGAATGGTAGTTACCAGAGTCCTGTAAGAGCAGAGGGATGAGGAGAAAAGGAAGACAGATGTAGTGATGTGAGCACTAAGAGTAAGGAGTTCTTGTGTGCCACTTCACTGTAAGGTGACTAAAGTTGTCAAGCATGTTTTACGTACTTCAAAGTACAGAAGAAAGAATTTTGAATTTTTTTTTACCATAAAGAGATGAAAAATATTTGAGGAGATACATATATGTTCAATGGAATAGAACAATATATACATGTATTTTAGAATCTTTGTTTTTATATGCATAAAATATAACTAGGTAAAAACTAAAATAAATAAGTAAATAAACTATTCGGTCTCAATCCAATTCACCCCGCAAAATAAAATACTCCATTAAATAGACAAACACATGTATATTAAGCAATACATTATTAAATGATGAAGAAATTAGAGAAGAAATTAAGAAACAAAAATTTTCTTTGAGCTAGATAAAACTACAAAAAATACAAAACATTTTGAGATACATTGAAAGCAGTACTAAGAGAGAATTTACAGCTTTATGTATCTACATTAAAATTAAGAAAAAGCACAAATAAATGGCTTAATTATTAAACTCAAAAATTTTGAAAAGTATAAAAAATCCACAACCATTTGATGGCAATAAATAATAAAAAACAAGAGCAGAAATCAATGAAATAGAAACAAAGCAAACAAAAAAGAGTCAATGTATCTAAAAGTTTGTTCTTTAAGAAGACTGACAGATGAACATCCCTCTGGCCCAACTCAACAAAAGAAAAAAAAAAGAGGTGACCCAATATATCAGTATCAAAAGTGAGCAGGAAAACATGACAAGAGATACCAAAGAATTCAAAGTATTATGAGGGAATATTTTAAAAACTTATACTGCATTAAGTTGGAAAACATAGAAGAAACACATTAATTTCTAGATTTAACCAAACCATCAAAATTAACAAAGAAGTCAACAACATAAACAGGCATATAACAAAAGACGAGTTTACAATAGTAATGAAATGTCTCTAAGCTTTAAAAAAAACTTCAGAACAGATGTACTAATAGCAGAATTCCATCGCACATTCAAAGAATATCTATAGCTAGTCATTCTTAAACAACTAAAGAAAATACAATGAAAAAGAGCATTCCTAAAACTCCTTTTTTGAAGCAACAATTTTTCTGATAACCAAATCAGGCAAAGATACAACAATAAAAATAAAACTACAAGACAATATCCCTAATGAAGATAGGCTTAAAATTACATTTTTTTATTTATTAGATTCTTTAAAATATACCAATCCAAATTCCCAATACCCCCTCTCCTCCCATTCCCTCCATACACACTTACAACTCACTCCCTCTAATCCTTTGCATTGTGGAAGGTCCAAGCCCCGCCCCCTACTACATCTAGGCTGAGCAAGGTATACATCCAAAGAGAATAGGATCCCACGAAGACAGTACATGCAGTAGAGATAAATCCCAGTGACCACTGCCAGTAGACTTGACACTATGACCACACTGGCTGTATCTCTGGCTGCAGGTACGGTTCAAAATACATAAGTCAATTAATGAACAAATACACAAATGAACTTAAAGACAAAAATCACATGATCATCTGATAGACACAGAAAAGGCTTTTTAACAAAATCAAACATGTCCTCATAATAAAAGTCCTAGAGAATGTAGGGCTAGTAGGAACATACCTCAACACAATAAAAATTATACATGAGAAACCCACAGCCAATATCATCATAGATGGAGAAAAGCTTGAATAATTCCCTTTGGTGTCGGGAATGAGAGGGATTTCCACTAGCCCCATTCCTTTCCACGTTGATCTTGAAGCAATAAATCAAAAGAAGTAAATTTAAGGGATACAAAGAGGGAAAGAAGTCTAACTATCCATATTTGCAAATGATGGGATAGTATACATTAGAGATCTCAAAATTGTACCAGAACGCTTCTAGATATGACCAAAACATTCACCAATATGGCACTGTACAAAATCAACTTGTAAAATTCAATAGATTTATATATCCCACCACCAAACAGAGAAGCAGATCATGAGCACATGCCCATTTACAATAACCTAAAAGAAAAGAAAATATCTGTGAATAAACCTAACCGAGTAAGTGAAGGAACTCTATGCAGGAAACTAAGCCACTGAAAAAGAGATAGAGAAAATCACTAGAAAATGGAATGACATCCCATGCTCATGGATTGGTAGAATTAACATTCTTATAGTGACTAGTATACCAAAGGATATTGAGAGATTCAGTGAAATCCTAATCAATATCTCCATCGTATTCTACAAAGAAAAGAAAAATCACTATCTTCAAATTTATATAGAATCAGAAAATAACTGGGTAGTTAAAATAAGAATGAGCAAAAAGAACAATGTGGTGGGAATACAGTTTCTGATATTAAGATACATTATAGAACTATATAGTATTATAAGTTATATGGTTATGTCAAAAAAAGATATGCAGAGTAATGAAACAGAATTAAAGACTCATATGAGCACATGTAACTTCAACCACTTAATACTAAACAAAGATGACAAAAACATTTGATGGAGAGAGAAAAAAAGACATCTTCAATGATTGGTGCTGATAAAACAGGATAAGCACATATAAAAAATCGAAATAAAGGGGTATCTACCACCTAGCACAAAAACTAGCTCCAAATAGATCAAAGACATAAATGTGAAACAAAAACCATTGAAACTGGCAGAAGAAAATGTAGGCAATATCTTACATGATGTAGGGAAAGGACTTTCTCCTCGGCTTCCAATTGTCCAAAAATTAAGGTCAACAATTGAAAAGTGGGAGTTTATGCATCCAAAAAACTGCACAGTTAAGAAAGAACTTACAGGAAGAAAAGATATCCCACATAATGGGAAAGAATCTTTGCCAGATATACATCTGGCCGGATTAGTATACAGAATATAGAAAGAACTAAAAGTATAAAAGGTAAAAAAAAAGAAAGACATATTAGAGGGGAAAGGGCACATGGGAGAGTTTGCAAGGAGGGAAGGTAAGGAAGAAATATTGTAGTTTAATAATAAACCCAAAACTAGTAATTAAAAATAAAATTGCATCTGAACTAGAAAGGTCAGAGTAGTAGTCAAGCTGCAACTTTTGTTTCCTATTACCCAGGTGCTGTGTGCTTTGGCTCTAGAAAAAGAAGTCCATTTCCCCCCACATCTGATAATACCATGAAATATTAACATGGCTAATTTCTTAAATGTATTTCTATTTAAAAAGAGGCTGTAATTATCTTGGGCTACTGGTATATCTCATGGTGCTTCTTTTTCCTACAGAAGAAAAATGTGAATGATACATAAGATGGCCACATATTAGTAACCTTAAGACATAAAACAACCAATAAAGACCAAACAATTAGAAGGAAGGGCAACTAATCACACAAGCTGTGAAAACAACGATGAACATTATAATAAGAAGCTGGAAGTACATGTATCATGGTTACATTTAATCCCTGTACTTTCTTAGCAAGGAAGGAGATTCATGTTTTAAATGTATGGAGATTAACCTAAAAACACTGAGAGAATCCCAGTGCCGATGAAGGCAAAAAGTGAAGTCTGTTATACAGACGTTATGGGGAGATCAAGTCAGTTTGTGTTAGAAGGAAAAGTTTTAAGGGTGACGGGGAATCTTTTTAAAAGTTTAGATCTCTCCATAGAGTTCAATGTCTGTGTTTCTTGTCCTGGAATTTCAAAATATTTGAGTTTTTTTTAAGGCAGTGTGACTCCTCCCCTGATAAAACTTCAATTAAAAAATGCCTTAAAATTGACATTCACTTAGAGCAGAGAAAATATGATCTTTGAAGTAGCAGTGACCCTCAACCCAATCTAAGAGTTCATTATTTCCATGTCTTTTAGCAAATATTGCCACGTTTAACTGTTTACTCTCTAGACACCAGGTGGCGCAGCACCATAACACTATAGCATTTCCTGTGTGAATTTAAATTTAAACTCATTGTTTCTGTTTTCAATGTGCTAAGCATCAAGACATTTTGTTTAGATGGCATGAAGGATGGGCTCTTCTCCGGGCTTTGTGACTGCTATACTTCTTGTACTCGGTAAGTAAAGTGATTTAAACTTTTCACACTTTTATGTCAAAAGATTCTTGAGCCCTGAATTCATCCAAGAGCTTTGTTTTTAAGGTAACATACATATCTGTTCTATTTTTGCTTTTTTCTCTAGCAAGAACCCATGGAGACTCAGTGATACAGACGGTAGGTCCAGTGACCCTTTCAGAAGAGGATTTTCTTACTATACACTGCAACTATTCAGTCTCAGGGTACCCAGCCCTGTTCTGGTACGTGCAGTATCCCGGAGAAGGTCCTCAGCTCCTCTTCAGAGCCTCAAAGGCCAATGAGAAGGGAAGCAGCAGAGGTTTTGAAGCTACTTATGATAAAGAATCCAGCTCCTTCCACTTGCAGAAAGCCTCAGTCCAGGAGTCAGACTTGGCTGTGTACTACTGTGCTCTGAGTGACACAGTGACAGAAGCCACAGGGGGAGCTGAGCACAAACTGAGCACTAGGGGCCTGACTGCTGAGCTCCTGGTTCTGGGTAGAACAAGAAGTAGAGTCTTCCATTCTCAGCTATGGACTGAGACTAAAGCAAAATCTGAAGCAAAACTGCCTCAGGCAGAGTATGAGACCCCCCCCCCAATAAAGCTGTGTGACTAAGTAAGTTGTCTGCTTGTTGTATGAGATGAAGTCTGTCCTCCACTTTTTCTTCCACAGCTCTCTGGTAGAGCTAGCTGCATTATATAATTGCAGGGAACAGGGTGCTCCAGGAAAAGGGACATCCATATAATGTCTTCTGAAAGTATGGAGGGAGAGGTAACAGGAGAGCCCAGGGTCCCCAGTCCTAGGATTCCTATAGAGAAGGGATGGAAACAGGGACGGAGCCAGGACTGTCACACAAGCACAGAGGAGAAAGGAACTTCAATTGCATGGAGAAAGGAACCTTTTGTTGTTAGTAAGATCAGGTTAACTCTAAAACACAAAGTTTGAGGGCCAAGGGTGGAACTTGTGAGAACTCCAAGTGGCTACATAGTAGCTAACTGTCTAAAGAGCCCTGAAAGTAGTTTCAGTGCTTGTGAGAGGGCAAACATAAAACTTAATGCCCTGTCACATAAAATACACGCAGCATAAAACAGACACTGTCTACACTCTCCCAGAGAGTATAAATCATTGTCTGGTCCTTCCAGAAACAACACAAAGTTCAGACTGTGTTTTACAGGATAGGTATAGTTTCAGGACTGGTCGTTTGGTCTTGGTAACCAGTTAGGAGGTTCAACCTGTGGAGGACTGTTCGCAATCTCAGCAATTCCTGGTTTACTATAGTTGTCTCTCTACAGGTATTGCCTTATCAGGTTTTCCATTTCCATGTTAGCAAGTCTATTCTATTAGTGTTGTACTTCTTCAGGTCTCATTTAGATACAGAGAACAAGTGAGATACCCAGTCCCAACTGACACATTCACCACAGACCTCCTTAACTTAAGGCTCAGGGAACAGCAAGGAAGAGAGAGTGGAAAGAGTGAAGGAGACAGAG
>NW_004949215.1:816914-821134 GCF_000317375.1 Microtus ochrogaster | reverse complement strand
AGTTAGGCTAAGTGACTCCCAAAACATTATAGATTATTGATGTAGCCCTTGATTGCTTCTCAGGGTTGAGGCCCTATTGCTAAAAACATAGTATCTAGGATTCTCAAAAGGCTATGAATCTACCTGTTGCTTGTTTGCCCCAGCTGCATAGAACCAAAATAATCACAAAGAAACTGTTCTCATTAAATCACTGCTTGGCCCATTAGCTCTAGCTTATTATTGGCTAACTATTACATATTAATTTAACCCACTTCTATTAATCTATGTATCACCACGAGGTTGTGGTCTACCAGCAAAGTTTCAGCATATTTATCTCTGGCGCTGGATCATGGAGTCTCTCTGACTAAATCTGCCCTTCTTTTCCCCAGCATTCAATTCCATCTTCCCCGCCTACCTAAGTTCTTCCCTATAAACAGGCCAACGCCGTTTCTTTATTCATTAATGGTAATCACAACACAGAGACAGAAGGACCTTCTGCACCATTTCCCCTTTTCTGTTTAAAGAAAAAGGAAGGTTTTAACACACTATTTCCTGCTGTTTGGTGGCACTGTTAGTCAGGTCTTTCATGGTGTATTATGTGTGCTAGGTTCATCTCAGTCAGCAGTTGGGTGAAGTATTTTCTTTGTGGGGGTATTCACAGCCACCTTTCATGGGGTCTTGTTCCATGTAACCATATTGATCTGGGAGCAATCTACAGGTTTTCATCTTCTGTGGAAACAAAAGAGGCACCTCTTTTCCAAAGCAACATATCCTTAGACTCAAATTTTGGAATCAGGATACCTTTATGTTGGTTTAACTTAGCAGTCCATACAATGAAATGTCTCTCTGTACTTAGCTCCTTCACAGTCAAGAAATTTAAAGAAAACACAATACTCCAGATTCTCTGTGTATAGTCCATCTTTATGTGCCTTTTTTCTACTACTTTTAATCTATGACTGTCTGTACTTTGTCTCTTTAAAGTCTTTTTTTCTAAACGATTTACTTCCTTTTCAACTCTCTATACTGACTTTCTTCTCTCTCCCAAGGCTATGTACATTTATCCAACACTGTGACCCATTTAGAGTTCTTTTATGTCTGAATCTGCTCTTATTGTGTTATCTGTAATTCCTTACCATCTTGAAGAACTTTTAAAATGGTAAGCATCTTGGTTGTAGCTGCTCTGGATGCTGGCTTTACCTCTCTCCACTTTTAAAATGGTGGAAGTACCATTACTGCCAGGTCTGGTAAGGAGCCACACTCACCACTTTAACTCTGAGAATGAGTGTGCAGTACATAAATCCTTTTTTATCTGAGTAATAGCTAAATATGCCATGCAGCTTAGTGCGTGGCCTAGAAATATCTCTGTGTATAGTGGCAGGAATGTGCCATGGTTGTGCACACTGAGTAGACCTGATCCTACCACCTGCCTGAGGTGGGGAGGCCTGAGCCATAGGCATGATCTCCGCTACTTTTCTCCTGACCCTCAGTGGGCAGACACAAACAACCGAGGCCCACAAATGCCATTGAAATTCTCCATAGTCAGAGTTTGTGCTAGCAGCATGGCCTAGGAAGCCATGTTTTAAAACTCTGAAACTTTTTTTCTGCTATAGCTGAATCAGGAAACCTCTCCCAATAAAGCTGTGGCAAGCCACCAGAAGAAAAACAGCTGTGGCTAAACTTTGTTTTTGTGTCTAGAAATACTTTTCAAGTCCCCTCAGGTTTTACATGGAGTTAGTCCACCACGTTGGAGTGCCAATCTGTTGCAAGGAGTCGCTTGTTCATCTTGGCTGCCCAGAACCAAAATAATCACACAGAAACTGTATTCATTAAATCATTGCTTGGCTCATTAGCTCTAGCTTCTTCTTGGCTAACTGTTACATATTAATTCAATCCATTTCTATTAATCTATTAATCTCCAGAGGCAGATTATGACATCTCCCTGACTCTGCCCTTCTTTTCCCCAGAATTCAGTTGTGTCTTCCCTGCCTATCTAAGTTCTGCCCTATCAACAGGCCAAGGCAGTTTCTGTATTCATTAATGTTAATCACAGCACACAGAGAGAAGGACCTCCCACACCATCTACTATATTACACAGTTCTAAAACTCAGGAGTATTTGACCAAAGGATTCTCCATATATTATATTACAGAGACACTTGCTCATCCAGTTCACTGATATTCTAATCATAATACCTAGGAAATGAAAACAGTCTAGATGTCTATCAACTTATGTGTGGATAATGAAAATATAGAAGAGTACATAATGCAATTATATTTAGCTCTGAGTAGTAATGAAATTGGTGCTAGAGAGATGGTTGGCAGTTAAGAGCACTTTCTCATCTTGCAGATGACTTATGGCTCTGTTCCCATCATAGACATGACAGCTAAAACATACCTGTAACTCCACGTCTAGAGGATTTGAAGCCCTCTTCTGGCCTCCAAGGCACTGTTCATAAGTGAACCAGAAACATATTTGAAGGGAAAACATCTATACACATTCAAGAAATAAATAATCTCTAAAAAGAAAATAATTAAATCATGAAATTTGCAGGGAAAATGTATCAAACTAGAAATAATTACTCAGAATGACTTAACCCAGACCCAGAAAGGCTAACTCAGCATGCATTTCAACTCATGTATCAATCCCAGTGCTGAAATTTAAATTTGTGGGTTTGCCTTGCTATATATATAGAAGCAAGGAAACAAGAAAGTGCCCTTTAGACAATAGGGAAAGATTAAGGGTTGGGTATAGTTTAACACAAGTTCTACAGAAAAGGAAAGGAAAGAAGGGGAGGTGTGCAAGTGGGGAAAGTAATAGGTGGGAAGGGCATGGGAGAGTGTGGGATGAGTATGTTTAAAAATTATATAAAATAAAATATTTTATGAGCTTTATATATGTGTTTTATATCTATAATTTATTGAACTATAACATTTATCAAATAAAAATTTCAGTGCCATGTGTGGGCTACATACCTTAAATTTGTTGGTCAGGGAAATTCCAGAGATTCCCCAAACAACAGATCCTATTGTTATTTCTCTTAGTCAACTGCCAGAACCTCTTAGCAAGACTAAGTTCTACAACACACTTAGGTCACAGGACTTGGAGAAATCAGGTTGGCACTGACCTTGAAGCTTCCTCCTTTCTGGTTAGCTTTCAGAGACCCTGAAGAGTTTTTGAAAGCTGCTGGTTACAAAAGTTGTCAATAGTATTAAACTTCTGTGAACCATAAAATTTATAAAAATCACCAACCTGGCACATTGGTCCCATTGGTTCAATTGCTGCAGTGATGTTATGGGGGTAGCTAATATCTATCTCATAGGATTTAAGATCCTCTCCACAGTTGTAATCTCATACCTGGTATTGTAAACCTGCTTAAAAATGATTTTGAAGGGCATAATTCCCAAGGAGAATCTATTTTGCTAAGTAGACATAGAATCCAACCAATTTCTAAATTCTTATCCTTATACCCATAAATTATTGCAGCTCTCATCCTTGGTGAGAGATATTTCTTGTTGTACGGGACAAGAGTTAACATAGAGATTCATAATCTGCCCAAAGGAAAAGAATAAATGACTGTGGTGTGCTCAATCCCAAATATTGACATAGAAGAATGGAAACTTGAAAAATCCATAAGCCTGAGAAGATTGCTATGAAATAGTGTCTTATGGATGATAGGGTTCTTGTACTGATAAACTTAGCAGCTGTGTTTCCCTACATAGGATCAAACCAATCAGCATTCCAGGATGGGTAGAAGAGCTGTGACTGGGCCCCATTGATAGCTGGGAGATACAATCCATGAATTACTTCAGGGGAAGACAGAATCAGTTGTCTCCAGGAATGTATGTCATAATAGGTTTTCTCTGCTCCAGTGGATGGTTCTATGCTCATATGCATAATGTAACCTGTAATTGAATCCAGAAATTTATAAAGAATAGAATAAAGGGAAGAGGATATAAATGTAGAAAAACCTCATGAAGATGGATCTGGAGAAATTGAAGGTGTTAGTAGGGTTTGGAAGTGATTTCAATGTATTATATGAGTGTATGATAGAGTGTATAAAACATAAAAAACTGCAGAGGGGGATCTATAAACTCATAATTTTCAGAGACCAGTGCTTTTCTATAGAAGGAAAGGAACAATAAAATTTAGATAATTTAATAAGTGCACATGGTATTATTTAAGATCTGAGTGCTGTGCTGAGACCAACTACATTTCTAAAGCACCAACTTAAGAAAGCTCTTT
>NW_004949215.1:810724-816444 GCF_000317375.1 Microtus ochrogaster | reverse complement strand
GAGCATGCCTAATAGCAATCTTTGAAGTCTCCATAAGCAAGATGGGGCTCCACAATAATGACTCCACCAGGAATACGATAACACCACTAAGTCAAAAAATGCCACCTAAGGATCAGCTTTGGACTACAAACTTCTCAGAATAATTTTGAGGTGGCTAGCTGAGATGATATAGCCTAACATACTACTTTAGCCAGGACTTGAGACAAGACTTGAATTTTCCCATTAGGCATTGACTGGAAGAAAAAGATACAGCTATTTTCCCCGGACTTGACAAATAACCAAAGTTTTCAGGATCTCTGAAAGATACCATTGCCCCCAGACAACAGGAAGTAAATTTTAAAATATGATACCCACATTCCCAAGAAGTAGGGTGGGTGGTTTTTGGTAGTTAAATGGATTATGGATGTTTGTCTTTGTTTAAAGTGTTGGCTACAAGTTGTTAGGAAAAATGGTCTGGAAAAAAGCTAATCAAGAAGATCAGATTCAAGGTTTTTGTTTTGAAAATAAAAAATGGATAAATAGATATGATAAGGTAAAAGGGTAGATTATTGAATCTATTTTTAAAAAGCAATTACTAGTTTTAAATGTTTTACATTGGATTGGACTTTTGTATATTATATACAAATTTTGTATATTGAGATGAATTTTGTCATAACACACTATACATACATTTCTACTCTTGTTCAAGGCATTGTACCTATATAACTCATCTAACAATGTAATGCAATTTCTATCCTTAAAAATTATTATTACCAACTGTTTAGGATAGTAAGAAAATGCATGTTAATAGTTAATCACTTATTATAATCAAACTTGTAGTCATATCAAGTATGCTTTGAAGGTAAAACAAAGATACATTTGGGTAAACAAATGCTTCAAAGATCTACAGGATATAGCATTTAAGGTGTTTTAATAACCTTTGTTCCCTTTTATGACAATGAGATATGTCTGTTCCTAGCAATACCAATCTACTTCATAGAAGTAATGGGCATCAAAGAAACTCCACGTGGAGTTCATTTTCTTTGTGGTCAAAGTAAGACACTGAGCAAGAAAATGTCCCTGTCTCAACCGCTGACAGTATGCTGTCCTTATTAGACAAGCAGAACACAAAAGAAAGTAGCTGCCAAACATTGTCAACACAAGGAGGGACAGACTTCACAGTATCCTGCTTTTCAGAGAAGTCTGTTAGATATGCTAGGCCTGTAGGCTGAAGATGTATACCCTAAAATTGCAAAGGAACTTTGGGTGACTGTTCAGGAAGACAGCTGTTTCTGTCATTACTGACAGTTTTTGGAAGTCACTTACTTATACTTCCTGCTTATTCAGTTAATATTACTGCCTTCTTGGGTCTCCAAGGGAGTTGAATACTAGATAGTTATAATTATAGTTTTCCTTGTTTACCTGATACAGAAAACAAATTATAATAGAAAATAAATTAGATAGAAGACTTTGGACTCACTGAGATAGGATAGATATGGAGCATTTTCTCTGAATTTGTCAGATACAAATGGACTAGACATTGTTGATATATTTATTGCCTGTATATGTTGTCTATAATTATTGTACTTATTGTATATAGATTCTCTTGTATTTGTTATAGTCTTCTTTTTATTTTAGACAAAAAGGGGGAAATGTGGTGACATTTCATTTGTATTCTAATAAATAAAACTTGCCTGAAGATCAGTAAAGTAAAACAGCCACACTGCCCATCCTTACAGACCAGGCAGCAATGACACACACCTTTAATCCCAGTAGCCACAATGACTATTTTAATCCTAGAAGCTACACTAGCTTGTCATAAAAACCAAACAGTAGTGGTGCCCATGGTGCCCATGCTTAATCCCAGAACCAGAGGGGATTATAAAATGAGAGGAGACAGCTCTCGGGCTTAGTCTCATTCTAAGGTTTCCTAGAGGCAGGGTCACCATTTTTGGACTGAGGCTGAAATAAGAGCCAGTTACTGGCTTCTTTGATTTTCTAGTGTTCAGGTCGAACCCCGATAGCTGTCTCTGAGTTTTTATTAATTATGCTTCAGCTTTTGATCTGTGATGCGGTGATTCTAAGGAAGAGTTAGAGGAGAACAGACAGATGAGAAAGCAAAAGCAAGCTCCTTGAGAGGGCAACTTCTTGTTCCCTGAAGACAACTTGAGGTGAACTGGTAGATAGGCATGGGGTGGGGACCCTAAATAGGACTAATAGTGGGAAGGAGAAGAAACATAGGCTCAATAAAACTCCCTAGTCAAAGCCCAATTGGCTTAGCCTTGTAAGCCTTCCCATTCCAATGGATAAAATTATACTTTTCATTTCCTCACAGCTCCATCTTCTGTCTTTCTAGGATGTTGTATCCTTTGTCTGTCTCAGGGATGGAGCACAGTACTGCCCTAGATGATCACCAGCATCCCTGTTATGAATGTTTGCTACTGCACTTCCAAGCACTTCTGGTACCATCGTGGTAAAGGAACCTCTGGTCAAATACTAGCTACCCTAAAGATTCATCTTACCCTCAAAATAATGGATGTCATCAAGAAAACAAAAGCCAATGATGTTGTGGACATGATAAGAAATAAACCTTTATATGCAACTGATTAGAATATATAAACTAGTGCAACCATTACAGAATTTAGTGTATTTCCTTGCTTAAAATCTGAAAATATCAAATCCACATAACCGAGCTTTACCTAGATGTGTGCCGGAAGGAATCAAACTCAGTATACAATAACGATATGTGCACATCATGCTGTTTTGGTATTATTTACATTAACCAAGTTATGAATGAGCTCAACTGCTCATCAGCAAGTGCAAAAGAGGGAAATGGGGAGTGAATATGAGTAGCATATCTTACATATGTGCATTTAGATGTTATAATCAACAACATTTTATATAATTGGTGCTGCTAATAAAAATAAACAGAGACTGGAGAGATGGCTCAATCAGTGAAGTGCTCTTGTCACCAGCATGAAGAACTGTGTCCAGATCCCCAGAACACGTGTACTATCCAGTACTGCATCCACATTTGCAGCCCTAGCACTGGTGAGGACATTGTCAGTCCAGTCTCTGGAGTTCACTGACAAAGTAGACTGGAATGATGAGCTTTATTCAGTGAGAGATTGAGAGGCAATTCCTCATGTGTTCCTCGTGTCTGTGTTTGAGAGAGGGTGGGCAGGGAAGAAGAGAATGGCTTGTTGATATAGCAGTGAAATCTAGGATGACTTTTTATAATTGTTTCAACAGGGTTTTATAAAATGCATTGTAAATAATTAAAATAAGGTAAAGAGTAATAAAGAAAATCTGTGAAGTGTACACATGTACACACACGTGTGACAATGTATTTATACCCCATTACACAATCACAAACATAACCTATACAAAAATAAATGAATGAATAAATAGACATATAAATACAATGCACCTAGTCTGTAAATTGGAGCTATATACCTTAAGCCATATTTAAACCTATTTTATTTTAAGCACATCTTTAGAAAATTTATTTATTTATTTATTTATTTATTTATTTATTTATTTATTTATTTTGGTTTTTAGAGACCAGGCTGGTCTCGAACTCACAGAGATCCGCCTGCCTCTGCCTCCCGAGTGTTGGGATTAAAGGCTTGTGCCACCATTGCCCGGCTCCTAGAAAATTTATATAAAAATTAATGATGAAAGAGCAATATGGGTTGTATGAAGTGAAACAGAGAAGAGATAAAGAACAGAAACTATTATTTATTGAGAGGTTTTTCAAAAATGTTACAGAAAGGTGACTAGTGAAATAACTTTCATTTGCTGAAAATAACTTACCATTTGGTGAAAAGTGTTTGCACACTCATACTCATAGGTAAACTTGAGCAAATGTCTCAAAATTCTCATCTGACTAAACTATTGCTAGTTTTAATATTTCACATAAGAAGAGTCTGCACTTCAAATATTTCTATGACACTGCGGTGCATCCACAAGAGGGCAGCATCTTCTCAGAAACCCAGATGCAATTTCTCACATGGTCCTTTGTGTCTCTGTGTTCTGGGTGTGGTTAGAGGGAGGAGGGAGTTTTCTGAGGTAGCGGTGAAAACTAGAAGCTTCTTTCTAATTAGATGAACAGTTTGTGGTTTTTCTTTCTTATTCATCTTACAGCAGAAGAATTTAAACTCACTAAATTCCAGTCATTTTGTTGCTGTTGAAGAGTGAATCATCAGTGAAAACAATGATGCATCGCTTAAGTGTTGCGCTAGTGGTACTCTGGCTTCAACTGAGGGGTGAGTTCGACCATGGTTATGGGCACATAAAAATACAATATGGGAGACTATAGTTCAGATATTTTAGGTGGAAGGGTAGAAGTACTAATTTTCTCATGCTGAAAAAAAGCAGGTGGGAGGACCATGGAAAAGCCCTTCTGGGTTGTTAGCTTCCATAGACATCCAGTCCTGTTTGTCCATCTCTCTGCACAGGGGTGAACAGCCAGCAGAAGGTGCAACAGAGCCCGGGATACCTCAGTGTTTCAGAAGGAGCCATGGCCTTCATCAACTGTACTTTCAGTGATAGTAATTCTCAGTACTTCTGGTGGTACAGACAGCATCCTGGGAAAGGCCCCAAGGCTCTGATGTCCATCTTCTCCAATGGCAAAAGGGAGGAAGGCAGATTTACAGTTCACCTAAATAAAACCAGCCTGCAAGTTTCCCTGCATATCAGAGACTCCCAGCCCAGTGACTCAGCTGTCTACTTTTGTGCAGTGAGCACACAGTGCTTCCCTGGCACCTGCAACCTGCACCCAAACCTACTGGGCCCTGTCAAATTCTTAGAGCACAGACCACTGGGTGGAAATTTTCTCTTTCTATTCTATACACAATGGGAATTATGAGAAAGAGTAGAGAAGACTTGATTGATTGGGAAAGTATGGGAGAATTTCCACTGGTCTACACCTGATCTGGCTACAGAGTGGAGTGTTAGCATCTAACCATAACCCATCTTTTGTTTCTAGGTTTGTTTCTCTTGTTGCCCTCCATGTGAATCTTTTCTGAGCCCTTTCCAAGGGTACAAAGCATATGCAAAACTAGTTTTGGAAAAAATCCAGCAAACTGTGATATTCCTAAATCAGGTATTTGCATTTCTCATTGACCCTTTGGAGGTCCAGTCAGGTTGTTTTGAGGATATAGAAATCAACTTGCTTAGGTGTAAATTTGGAGAATAAGAAAATTGCCCTTGGCTAAGGGAAGGAGTCTCAGTCCCTAGAGAGGCTGACTCTCCCTGCAGGTGAAAAACTAGTGACATCCTAAAGGTAAGCTGTGTCTTCATCCCACAAACCTGCACGAACCCACATCCATATTCCAAAAGGAAAGTATTTTGACATTTTGAATATAACCAGCCACAAAAGGAAAAACACACTATTGATTTGACTGAAATATTTTCCACTTTTCACTTATGTTGCTGGTTTTACAACCATGTACACACTCTTTGTGCCTATATTGGTGAGCTGGAAGACATGCACATAGCTGTGACACTCACCTCATGCCTTGTCATAAAGACCACCAAAACCTCTATAATAATATGACTTATTTGCTTTTTAAAATCTTTCCATTAAAAATTTTTGTTTTCTAATTTTGAAAAAAAAAACTTGTTTATGAAGTCCCTTATTTCTCTATGGCAATTTTTAACATATTTGCTTTTGGTTGACCCTCCCCCAAGCTCATCCCCCTCCACCATCTCCCTATTCCCTATTCTTACTGAAACAT
>NW_004949215.1:808944-810224 GCF_000317375.1 Microtus ochrogaster | reverse complement strand
ATAGACCAATTCAAACACAATTACCTGGAAAGTACTGTAGATTATATCTGGGAAAGAATGAAAGGAAGGCAGAAGAACATATCCAGATCCAGAGTACACTGACCAGACTGGATTATCTAGCTATGTTCTGACATCCATGTCATAGCTATAATACATAGACATGTCTTATAAAATGAATGTAAAATTTTAATACAGGAGGCATGAAATCATGTCCAAGAACAATCCAGTGAACAAAATACACTTGAAGTAAAAGGCCCTCACTCTTTTTTTACTGGAGCCTCTCTCACAGTTCTTCAAGACACTGTTTAACATGTCATTCTTGTGATATATATATATATATATATATATATATATATATATTCTCCACCAGCATTTCAATATCCAATCAATCTTTGGTTGATGAAAATATATGCTGGCTTCAATTCCTAGAAATTTTGACTAGAGCAGCAATAAGTGTGGTTGAGCAATTATCTCTGTAGTAAGATAAAGAGTCCTTCAGACACATATCCAGGAGCTACATCACTGGATCTTACAAGACTTCCTCATTTAGATTCCTGAGAATGTTTCACACTGATTTTCATTGTTGTTACATCATTTATGCTTCTACCCAGGGTGAGTGAAGGCTCCCTGCTTCCCAGCATCTTTACCAACATTTGCTGTCATTTGATTATGTGAAGACAGTATTTTGAATGAGGTGACACAAAGCACCAAATTAGTTTAATTTCCATTTCATTGATGACTAAAATTGATCAATACTTCATTTATTAGCCATTTTTATTTTTGCTTTTAGAACTCTCTGTTCTTTTCCATAGCTCATTTTTCGGCTGATTGTTTTTATTGTTTAGTGTCTCAACCCCCTGACAGATGAATAGGTCACAAGATTTTTCTCTCATTTCTAGTTTGTTTCTTTGTTCAGTTAACTGAATGATTCATTTTCTTCCTGTGTTTATTTTTATTAATTTATGTATTTTTGAGATAGGATTTTATTTTGGAGCCTAAAATGTCCTAAAGTTCATGGCCTTCAGGTTTCAGCATTTTGAGTTCTGGGATTACAGGTTCGTGCCACCATAAGTATCTCCACTTATCACTTTTTATGTTGAAGTGCTGAAAAGGTCCCCTCTCTTAACATATTCACTTGTTGCTCACTGAAGCTTTCCCCCAATTAATTCAATGTTTCTTATTTTTATTATTCTTCAATAGATAAAAATATTTCACATGGTAACAGATCTCCTTAGAATGGACAATATGCTTCTTTTTTCATAGTCTCTCAAGATATGTGG
>NW_004949215.1:806665-807809 GCF_000317375.1 Microtus ochrogaster | reverse complement strand
AAACTGTCTTGAGAAAGTTGTTAGTTAGAACCTGTTTCAGTTCTATCCCACACTGCATTGCTTTTCTCAGCTGCAATCACACTCATACATGAGAAAACTGTGTGTATGATGGTCTAAAGGAAGGATCAGAGTTCAGAGTGTGAGAACTGGTTGAAACAATGACAAAAATACTTATATGGGCAGAGAGATCATAGAGATGGTTTGTGTTGCTGTTAGTGTAGTAAGTTCTGAGTGAGACTCAATTCCTATTCTAAATCCTATGTACGTGCAGAGGGAGTCATGGAGGTGGGGCAAAGCCACTGAGGGTTTCAAAGCAGACAGGAACTAGAGCACAAAATGATGTCAAGATTGTTTTCCCCATCCCCTATATAGAAGGTGCCTCAAAGTGTTCCAGATATCAGTGGCATTTGTCCTTGAGAACAAAGACCTGTGTAGGTGGGCTCTCAAAGACACTTTGACTGACTTTAGATGCATGAATGTGAAGAAAGGTGAAGACACTGTAGGTCTTATTACCACACTCCTCTCTGGTTCCTGAGCACTGTGGATTTTACCTGATGTGAGTTCCAAGTCCAGAAGAAAAATGTATAATGTAATAAGTTCCTGCAATAGATGTTATATTAAATTACACTTATGAAATGGAGTTAAAGCTTACTCTATCCATAACTGATGCTGTGGCCTGTATGTTATAACACTATTTATGTAGTCTTTGGGTTCAGAAAACCCTGGATAGGATAGATTAGGTATTTCTGTTTCTGTTGGTGCACAGAGACACTTGCTGAAAGGAAGAAAAATAATCAGGATTTTTCTACACAATCTCAATGTTTAGAAGTGGTGACTGAACAAATATTTCTAAATTATGGAGGAAAAAAATTTGTTACAGTCCAAAGCAGATACCTACAAAATATTTTATTTTATTATGGAATATAGATATAGAGGAACAGATTCATCTTTAATATTAAAAAAAGTATGTACATTGGTGCTTTGCCTTGTCTTATATCTCTGTATAAGGGCTTCAGGTCCCTTGGAACTGAAGAAACAGACAGCTGTGAGCTGCCATGTGAATGCTAGGAATTGAACCCAAGCTCTCTAGAAGGTCAGTCAGTGCTCTTACCTACTGAGCAATCTGTCAAGATCCACAAGATAA
>NW_004949215.1:805088-805524 GCF_000317375.1 Microtus ochrogaster | reverse complement strand
GTGGAATGGGTACTTTTCCTTTTCACCACCACAGGCTTCTGGCTTCACAGAATGTCACTGGCCCTGCAGATGGCTGCTATGCACAGATCAAGGCGGTACTTCTTTCAGATCATGTGCCTGATGCTGCTGAGGATGACATGTGCATTCTTGTTGATGGTGGTCCTTACATATGAAGTGGCTGGTTTTCACTGATCTACATTTTATGACCACCATGACCCCTTTGACGTCAGCTGCAGGCTCCACTCCTGCAGTCTTGCTGTGAATCAATTAGCTTGTTGTAGCAGACAGAGTTGCAGACTTTTGGGGTATTGGGTTCAGGGCTGTACTTCTGCTTATTCCTCTTCCTCAGGAAACTGGAGTAGTTCCAAATGACCATCCATGGAAGATGCACAGACATGGCAGTGACTCCTCTCCCTATGGTGACGAGAGACAGAGA
>NW_004949215.1:802099-804369 GCF_000317375.1 Microtus ochrogaster | reverse complement strand
AGAGAATAGAACAGCATTGCAGTCTAAACTGTGCACATTATATGCTCTCTTAGAAAGATGATGTGGCCACCACCAGTTGTCATGGCTTCTCTTCCTCACATTCCCTTGGTTTGAAATAGAGAGATGGTGGAGAAGAGGGTGGAGGTTTGATGGTTGAGGAGAGAAGACAAAAAGCGTGGAGAGGAAGCTGTATGAACTTGCTTCTGAGACTTTTCAAGACTCAGAAACCAATCAACTTGTTATCAGGCCTGGAGCTTCATCTCTTGTGATCTGATCTACAATGAGAAAAGATGAATAGACTCCTGGGATGTCAACTGTGATGCTTTGGCTACAACTGACACATAAGTTGGGTTTCTGGTGGGGTAACAGAAACAAAAAAGTTAATAGTCCACATACATTTGAGATGAAAATTTCTTATTAATCTGGAAATGCCATTTTTAAATGTAACCACTGTAATACAGCTTGACATCAGGGAAGGTGATGCCTCTGGAAGTTTCTTTATTGTACAGGATTATTTTGGGGAATCACATTGGAGCACTGGACTGAGCTCCCAAAGTCCAGTTGAAGAGTGGAAGAAACGAAACTATGAGCAAAAAGGTCAAGATCATGATAAGTTCACCCACTTAAACAGTTTACATGAGCTAATAGGAGCTCACCAAGTCCAGCCGGACTGGGAAAGAACAAACATAGGATCAAGCTAGTCCCTACTGAATGTACTAGCTTTTAGGGATCCTATTCTCTTTGTATGTCTACCTTGCTCAGCCTAGATATATTAGGGAGGGCCTTGGACCTTCCACAAAGCAATATGCCTTATGCTCTCTGAGGATTAGATGGGGGTGAGGTAGGAGGGTGTGTGGAGGGAATGGGAGGAGGGGAGGGAGTGGGAACTTGAATTGATATTTTTTTCAAAAACTAATAAATTTAAGAAAAAGAAAACAGAAAATGTACCTACTGACTCCTGTACTCAGACCTGTGCTTCTACATAGGGGTGAACAGCCAACTAGGAAAAGAGAATCCTTGGGCCTTGAACATCTAGGAGGGTGAAAAACATCAGTGTGAACTGCAGTTACAAAACTTCAATCCTATAGTGGTACAGACAGGACTCTGGCAGACGCTCTGCCACGCTAATCTTAATGCATTCAAATGAAAAAGAGAAACAAAGTAGAAAGCTAAGAGTGACCTCCACCCAGAGCAGTTCCCTGTCCATCACTGCTCTGCAGCCTAAAGATACTACTATTTACCTCTGTGTTATCTTTTCCTGTGGGTGAAAACAGAAAGGCTTAAAGCCACAGTATCAAAGAAGGAAAGCTTTCCAGAAGGCACTATTTCTAAGATTAGAGACCTCTGTGCCCCCTCAGGCATCAGCATCCAAGCCTTCCGTCTCAATAAGGAACATATTTTTGGTATTTCCAAAACTTACTATAGTGGAGTGGACACCAACACTGTGAAAAGTGGGTATTGTTAACTTGTGCTGAGCTGGCAAGATTGGGTGATCAGCAATATCTCTTGAAAGCACCTTTATTTTCCAGCAAAACTGTACTCACTTTTGCTAAAAATTAATGGGACATTACATTTAGCCTGGCTCTGCCATTCTTATATAAGCTACATTGATAATCTATCTATCTATCTATCTATCTATCTATCTATCTATCTATCTATCTATCTATCTATCTATCATCTTCTCCTATTTTCACTGACAGCAAGGTGTTTTGGTTACTGTTCTTTATAACAGATATATTCAGGGTGAGTTCTGTAACATTCTTCACTTAGGAAACTGTTTAAGTTTTTCAAGTATCTTTGTTTTATGTGTAAATCAGAAATGTATTTCATCAATTTCTATAAAAAAAATTTCCCTGAAATTTTTAGAAATTTTTCCTTAACTTTCTGAATCTGGGAGAATTCAAAATTCAAAAGTGTACTATATCAAAGACATGACATACCTTCCCAGTCATTAAGTTCTCTGTAAATCATTAGCATCACTGGTAACTATTCCTTGATGAGGCTTGGAACATCCATAGAAATAAAAAGAAATTGATCTCTTCAATGGATGAATGGATGAAGAAAGTATGGAATATAGACATATTAGAGTACTACTCAGCAGAAAAAACAATAACTTCTTGAATTTTGCATGCAAATGGACGGAAATAGAAAACACTATCCTTAGTGAGGTAAGCCAGACCCAAAAAGAGGAACATGGGATGTACTCACTCATAGTTGGTTTCTAGCCATAAATAAAGGACATTGAGCCTATAATACGCAATCCTAGAGAA
>NW_004949215.1:800363-801520 GCF_000317375.1 Microtus ochrogaster | reverse complement strand
ACACATTAGTAGGTGGTTACCTGAATACCCCACTTCCTCCAATAGGCAGTTCATTGAGACAAATAGTAAACAGAAACATCAGGATTAAATGACATCATACATTAAATGAACTTAACAGATATCTACCAAATATTTCACTCAGACTCCAAAGAATAATATTAAATTCATCAACACATAGAAGTCTATGATCCAAAATGTCCTGATGTCCTTTGCAACAAAATAAATCTCTTAAAAAATTCATTCTTCTTTCATACAGCACATCCCAACTTTAGTTTCCTTCCCTCCACTCCTCCAAGACACCTCCCACCTGCTGACTCCCCTCTCCCTCAGATCCTCTATCTGTCCATTTCCTTTCAGTAAAAAGCAAGCCTGCCAGGCATATGAACCAAACACACCATATTAAGATAAAACATAACTCGACATAAACCTTCATAGTAGGAGGGAAAGTGTTTCATGAGTAGGTGAAGGAGTCAGAGACACCACTACTCCAACTGTTAGGAGTTCCCCAAGTACTAAGCTAACAACCATAACATAAGCAGAGGACCTAGCACAGACTCATGCAAGCTCTGGGATTGCCGTTTTGGGCTCTGTGAGCCCCTATGAGTCCTGTGTAGTTGATTCTGTGGCCCGTGTTCTGGTGTCCTCAACCCTCTGTCGCCTAAAATTTTTTTGCCCCTCTTCTGTGGCATTCCTTGACTTCTGTGGTAGGAACCAAATGGGAATCTATAATTTGTACTGTCTGGAAGACTCTGATGACAATTGGGTACTGATCTATAAGCATAGCGGAATATCATCAGAAATCATTTTATTTACTTACATATTCATTCATTCCTTCATTTGCTTGTTTGTTTACTATTCTAGGTCTCTGAACTATCAGGCTCTGGTTTCTGATTATTTAAGTAGTGTAGGGACCGGGACTCCCTCTCATGGCATTGACTTCAAATTAGACCAATCATTGATTGACTACTCTCACAAGTTCTGTGCCTTCATTGCCTCAGCATGCCTTGCAGAGCTGATACATTGCAGATTTTGTGACTGGCTTGATGTCTCAGTCTTACCACTGGAAGATTCCTGGTTAAATAAGATGGCTGGTTCAGGCTCATATCCTCTATTTCTAGGAGGATCCTCCTCACTAGGGTCATCCTCATAGAATGCAG
>NW_004949215.1:784199-799623 GCF_000317375.1 Microtus ochrogaster | reverse complement strand
CAGAAAGAACACAAATAAAGGACATATGAGGCAACCCAAAAATGGAAAATCTCCCAAGGACGGGCCAATAATTATGATTCTGGAGAGACAGTAGGGAGACTAGAGTGGGAAGATTAGATGTTTTAAGGGAGGGAGGAAGTGGTTGAGGGGTGGAAAATATTGAAGGGTAGCTAATACTAAGGCCCATTTGAGAGGTTGAGTAGAAAAATACTATGATAGAAGCTTCTTAAAATATATACATATATGAAAGAAATCTAAATGGAGTCACCAAATAACTTTGTAGATAATTGACCCAACTAGATATCTTTCACCACTGACTAGGAACTTCTAGTGGTAGGCATGGGTTTCACCTAATCAAAAACCCAATCAGTTCAGGCTATTTCCAAGGCTACTTGCTCTTTACTGTAAGATAATACTGTAGACTATAAAAAATTGTCATTCATATTGGCCAATAGCCCAGGCAGGAAGTATAGGTGGAACAATAAGACTAGAAGAAATCTGGGAAGAGAAAAGGTAGAGATGCAGTCACCAGTCAGACACAGAGAAAGCAAGATGAGAACGACTTACTGAGAAAGGTACCAAGCCATGTGGTTAAATATAGATAAGAATTACAGGTTAGTTTAAGCTGTAAGAGCTAGTTAATAATAAGCCTGAGCTAAAAGGCCAAATAGTTTATAATTAATATAAGCCTTTGTTTTTTTTCTTCCAGGTTGAAAAGCCATGGGACCAGGCAGGACAGAAATTCCATCGACATTTTCCACAAACTGATGACAAGGTGGCAAGTACTTACTCAAGACAACCCTTACATATCTTATCGAACATGAAGAAGACGAGTAGGAGTCTTCATACCTATTGACTAGTGTCCATGATACTGGAAGAAATGTTTAATGATACCAGAAGAAAGAAGTAATTGTTAATCCTTTCATATTCTTTACCCTTGAAAAGGTTCACCCATTTTTTATCACTATTATCTGGAAATTTGTCAAAATTTCTGGCTACACATGAAGTTTTGACCCCCTTACTACATGGGCCTATGGATAAGTCAGGTAATCAATGTACCAGAAAATAAAAACAATTGTACTTGGAAACCCTAAGTTAGCACTGGGCACCTACTGGGAGCTGGAACCTGTCTGGTATCTAGGACTTTTGTCCTAGATGATTCACTTTACTCTGATGGTAAGTATTCCATTCTCAAAATCAATTCTTTTCAGCAGGAATAGTTTTTTGTCCCTGAGACCACTTGGTAGGTATGCCTAAATGGTTTAACTAAATGTGTCTCCTCCAAGGCATTCCAAACCAGTAAGACCCTCCTATGTGTGCTAGTGTGCATCCTGTCCCAGGTGTACTTATAAGATGGGGAAGAATAGAGGCCATGCCTTAAGATGAACTCCAGGTTTCAATGCAAGAAGTGAGGTACACCTCTTCTCATGACACTCCTTTTTGGAGCCAATATTGCTCAGGCAACATCCATAATCAGTGACCTTTAGATCTTCGAGATCTAAAACTTCAGCAAATTAAGTAAACAAGTAGACCAGGGCTACCTTAGTCAGGATTTCTTTTGTTGTGAATAGATACCATGACCATGGTAACTCCTTTAAAGTGACATATTTCACTGGGACTGGCATATAGTTTCAGAGGTTAAGTCAATATTGTCATGGCAGCATGCAGGCAGACATGATGCTAGAGAAGTAACTGAGCATTCTATATCTTGATTTGTAGGGGGCAGAAGGAGTGTCTCACTGAGCATAGTTTGAGGATATAAGACTCGAAGTCTGCCTCAACAGTGACACTATTTCTCCAGCAATGCCACATCTTCTAATACTGCCAATCCCTGTGTGTCAAGCATTCACTCACATGAGTCTAAGGAGGTCATACTTACTCAAACCACCATAAAGAATGAGGGATATTAGAAGAGTCCTTATCCAGATGAGAAAAACAAATAGATTCTTTAGTAATTCTGGAAACCCAAGAAGTCGTAGATCTTCTCTTGATGAAACAAGTAGGAATATATATATATATATATATATATATATATATATATATATATATATATATATATATATGTTTAGGTGAGATCCATGGTTTCTATTTCACCAAATCAGGCACAATTAGAGAAAACTGCAAAGAAGGGAAGAAAGGAGACATAGATTAGACTAGTGGTATCAGTCTTTGTTACCTGGTCCCTGTAGCTGACCACTTTATTCTCAGTATTAGTCACTCCTTTGATTCCTATCCTAATCAGACTAATGGCAGAACACTGCATCTTCAACTCTATTGCCAACAACATCAAACCGAGTAAACTCAGTTAAGCTACTGGGCCTTTAAACCAACTGTGTGCTCCTCCTAGGACAAAATGAGTAAATGATTGACTCATGCCTATAGAACCAATGGGGAACTAGTTTTATGTGACAAGGTAAGCCAGTGCAGACATTTGTCCATCTTGTATTCTTACTGGGGTCTATTTTTAGGCTTGACTAGAATTTGACCACCTTGATGAGAAGTCCTGTGGAAAACAATTTACAGGAGTTCTCTTCTGAGAACCTGAGGGCAAGGTGCCCCAACTAGCTTCTCTTCACATCTGTTGAATTGCTTGCTTGCACAGAACCTGTCTCCAGCTAACTGCTTATCTTCGTAGTTGCTGAGTGATTTCCCACAGGGAATCTCACATACTTTAACACTATTAATTTTATAAAGAGACTGTGTCATGTAATAAATTTTATTTTAAGTGAGTCCTCAAATTATTCCAGTGAATACCATCAGTGTGTGTCATGTGATTCAGTCTGTGGCACCTGTGGCTCCAGTTTCAGCACCAGTGACTTTTCTTAATCTCATGTCTAGTATTGCTTAAGCCAGGGGAAAAGAGTAGGTGGAAAACAGTGTGGTTAGTCACACTTATCTAACCTGCATAGACAAGCCTTGTGTTCTAGGTACCTAAGAACCTTGATTGGATGGTATCACAAGAGAAACACCAAAGCCTGTCTTCCCCAGGAAAGAAAATACCAGTTGGTTATCCTGTGCTGTGAGCAAGGGTGCAGAGAAGCTAGTGAACTGACCAATCTATGGGTGGGGGAAAAGATTTTTATTATAGATAGGAAAAAGAGCATAGTCAGAGACCTCTGTAAACATTCAAAGCAGCCATGGCTACAACCTTGGGGCAGAGAGAAAATGGACAGACTGCCAAGGGCTATAAATATCTATGTTGTGAACAGAGAGAATAACAGATGGAAAAACATCCTGGGTTATAAAGAAAATCCTGTAGTTGCAGGGTGCATAGGAGGAATCCTTTGAAGTGGAACAACCTGGAAATTTGTGTTGGGGAGATGAGAAAAGGCAGGAGGCTATGGAGTAAACTTTGGTAACATATGTCATAGGGACCCCAGGACCCTGGAGATTAGCATGATTTTGGTATGCATCATAGTTACATATCAACAGAGAGCTAGGTGTCTAATCAGTCAGAGGAGGGAAGAATAGGAACTGGTTCTTCCTGGCAGACAGAAACCCTTCTTACGGGATTCTCAGGACTGAGAAAAGTATCTACAAGCAATCATTCTGAGCTAAAGATAAGCTGTCAACTTGAACTTAGTCATTGGGCCTATCTTTTTGGGATGCTTGGGGATTTTCTTCAGACCTAACAAATACTAAAGAGTCAGCCCAGAAAACAGACATACAAGTAACATTATAAGGGTGGTACAGGTTATAATTAAAATATAAGTATACATGTATAAATATAAATATAAGCACACATAAGCACATACATTTTTGAACACAGACATATGTACGTGCATATATGTGCATATATGTAGTTGCAACTATTAAAACAAGAGGCCATGAATTTGAAAGAGAGTAGGGAGGAGAATATGAAAAGGTTTGGAGGGAGGAAAGGAAAGTAGAAAATGTTGGAATTGTAATCTCAAAAATAAAAAAGTAAAATAAATTCAAATAACTTAGTGCTATCATTTATAAACAGGTGGTGGGGGATTGGTCCCACAAAGAGAATTGTTTTCATGAGAGTGGAAGTGGGTCCCCTTGGTGGGTGACAGGCAGACACATACATTATGCAGAGAGAGAGAGAGAGAGAGAGAGAGAGAGAGAGAGAGAGAGAGAGAGAGAGATTGAGTTTGAGTATAGAATTTACTTAGTGGGTTATGGAGGGGGAAGGGGAGGGGAAAGGGCAAGAGGAGAAAAGCAGGGGAGAAGGGGAGAGAGGCAGAAGCTGCCTTTCCAGAAGAAGAACAGAGAGAGAGAGAGAGAGAGAGAGAGAGAGAGAGAGAGAGAGAGAGAGAGAGAGAGACTGCTTGCCTCAGCAGAATGGGGGAGGTTGGGAGTGGGCAGAGCTTGTCTCTTAAAGGAATAATGTACCCAGGTGACAGACCATGCAGGCAGACTACAGCACTAGGGAGTATGTATGCAGTCTGTGAGTCACCTGAAACATGGAACCCAGAGCCTAGGTACAGCAGACATATTTCTGTAGAGTGATTTGTGTCATGGACTTCCTTCCAGCTTTCTGTGTGTTTGTATCCTTTACCTTCTCTAGTATGGATGGTTCCCATATAGTTAAGAATGTCGGCATGAATGCTTACTCCCAGCATGCAATGCTTCACATGGATCCAGGAGAAAATGATCTGGAGAAAAGAAGGAAATTCTTACTTCAGCTGCATTCGTCTCTGGGTTCTTCTTATCCCAAGTGTCTCAGTATCTTTGTCTGCTGCCTTACAGAATCAACTGTATCTCATTGTTTCCTCAGGATTCATTGTGGTCCAGATAGTGACTCAAGTCCACCCATTGACCTCCAGATAGGAATGGGAAGTAGTCATGCTGGGTGGTTCATAGGAGCCAAGGAAGATCAACTTCTAAATTTTATTGTAATGAGCAAGGTTCTCTTGGAGAAATGTCTCTGTCTTTCTCATTTGTCAGAATTCTTATGGTTAGGGTACAAAGAAAGGTTGATATTCTATCTTTAATCCCCAGGAAACAGCCATTTCTAACAACTCCACTCTTCCTTTCAGTTGGAACATTCAAGTAAGTATTTCTGTGCTCTCCTGGAGCATAGGAGTGACAATTAAACTAAATAAAATTCCAGGAGCTCCCTATGAGGCAGTGCCTGCTTCAGGAAAACCACTCAGATGTATACCTGCAGAATGAAGACAAGTGATTAATTATGTCTGTTTTATCTGTTGTCTGGACCAGAGGATTTGTTTACAAGTAAAACATTCTTCCATATCTTTTGGAAACAGGAATTAGAAAAAACTTTCTTCAGATATTCTGTATTGAGTATTTGACTCAAAAAATAAAACATAAAAGAGACACATAAATTTACCTAAAGGTGAAGAGCTTGCATCATTATAATTTAAACTGTTAGTTTCAATTACAAATGATCAGAATACCAATTTAAGTGTAATGACTAAGAAAGAAAATTACTTACTTAGCTCTTACCCCTTATGTCTGCTTTAGTCATAATCAGAGATACAGAATCATGAGTCATATATAATAAAAGAAGGGTTAGATATGTGTAGCCAGAGTGCATGGATCAGTCTTTGAAAAATCATAGTCTTTGCAAATAGATTGAGCCTGAACTTCCTGAACATTGGCTAAGCTAACATAAAGGAAGAAAGTTTTGATGATGCCAGTACACAGGCAAAATATGACTTAGAAATTATGGAGATGCCAAGAAGAATAATTATAACAGTAAAGGAAAGCTGTATGTCCTTCCACTTCTTTAATGTCATTTGGAGGATTACCTCCAGATGCAGTGGTGTGATTTAAGACTCTGTACCCATGTACTTATCCCAAGGTAGATAAAGTTGAAAGTGGAAGGAGGAGGCATTGTTAATTAAAAATAACATGAGCTAGCAGGTTGGTGACAGCAAGTGGCTCTCTTAGTGTCTGAAATCCTGAACCCCATTGGCAAGCAAGAGATGGTTGTTGTACCATACCTATCTTGAAAGTGTTACATGACTTCTTTTATTCCTAGCTCAGAGGCAGAGAAATACGGAGAAGTCAGTTCTGGGAATTATACCTCCAATATGGAAGCAGAGATGACACAAAGCAAGCAAAAGTAGCAATTATCAATTTGGAATCCATGAGCACTTTCTTTAACCATCAATACATTCAAATAAGGAAAATATAGGAGTTACAGTTCCTGCTAATATTGTATAACCATGATTCATTCAGCAACAAGTTTGCATAGCCTCTACCCTAAGGATACACAAAGTTCTTCTCTTACCTATGAGAGTTCATACCTCTTTTAGTGGAGCCTGTACTTCCATTGGTATCCTGTAGTTTACTGGATCTAATAAGAGGCAAGACTGTCATTAGAATATTTTGTTCTGCTATATACTGGCAAATGGTGAGAGTGAATAATAATAAAAATTTATAAATGTAGTCATATGAAAGTAAGAAATTCTATAATTATTGTGCCAAGTTTTTGTCACTATTACGAATAGAAAAATTTGTTAGAAGGAAGAAAGATTTTGACTCATGCTACCTTATACTTTAGTCCATAATTTTCTTTTAGTTCCAGATGTCTTAAAGTTAAGTAGGAAGAAAGATTTCTCTTTCAGAAGAATGACATTGCTATTGACCACAGTCTACACTACCTTCATTAGACTACCCAACAACCATGCACTCAAAATTGCTGGATAATAATGTGTTTATTTCAAGCTGTTTCCATGGTTTCTGTTTCTCTGGGTTGTGCTTCATTGGTGCTCCCCCTAAGAAGTCCATGCTTCATGTAAATTTTCTTTTACTGTTTTCTTAAATTTTAAACCTTTCAAGGTGTGTGTGTGTGTGTGTGTTATAAATACCTTCATTATTCACCTTAGTTTTATCTACAGATTCTCCAGACTGTGATTTACCAAACTTTAGTTCAAAATAGTTTCTAATGCCTGCTGTGGGACAATGGTCTGTACCCTGTCATTTGTATTTTAAATAAACACTGATTGGCCAGTAGCCAGGCAATTTATAGGTGGGCCGACCAGGCAGGAAGTAGAGGTGGGATGACAATATTTCTGGGAAGAGGAAAGATTCAGTCTACAGTCATTACCCAGACACATAGGAAGTCAGACACAGAGCAAGCAAGATGTGACTGCCTCGCCAAAAAAGGTACATATGAAGCCACGTGGCTAACACAAATAAGAATTATTGGCTAATATAAGTTATAAGAGTTAATAAGTAAAGCCTGAGCTAGTGGGGCAATCAGCATTTATTTAAAATACAAGTGACAGGGTATAGACCATTGTACCACAGCAAATGCTCCCTTTTATTTCTACCCTTATCAGTGGGTTACTTGAAAATGTGTTACTTAATTTCCAAATACCTGGTGATATTTTACCATTTGTCATACATGTGAAAGATTTCTACACTATTTTGTGGCCAGCAAACACAAGGCTTGTAACTTCAATCTCTTCAGATTCACTAGTGTATTTTAGACTATCTGAGTGTATGGTCTGTCTAAGTGAGCATTGCTTGTACACTGGTAAAAAAGCACATTGCATTGGTGAGTGTAATGATCAGTAGAGATGCCAATTTGGTCGAATTGATTGCTCTAATCTAGTGTCTGTTACAAATTAGGTCTGTAAGATAAATAACCAGGCCAGCTCAAGAATTACAGTTATATTTTAATGGTTAAAAAGGCGAAACTCATGCTATAAGAGTGGGAGGTCCAATGTCCTATCTGTCCCGTGGGCACCGCACAGTTTTCTACCTGGGCTCCAGGTATCCACACCCTAACTAGATGTGATTGGTTGATAGAGTTTTCTCCATCATCTCCCCCTTTTGTCTAAACAAGATCTATCCAAACCCAATACAACTATATACAATAGGAACAGATACCAAATATAAAATTACAAACAATAAACAATATTAAGCAAGGAACACATAAGAAAGGTTTTACTAAACATTCTATTTTAAGGAGTCTAACTATTATATTGAAATTAAGCTTGGTTAAATCATGAGGAAGGTAACTGTTGTAGTAAGAGCAGCGAGGCTGCTTCCCCGGCACCCTGCCGCCGACATGGCTAGCTTTACCCAAAATAATTACACAGAAACTGTATTCTGTTAAACACTGCATGACCCATTAGTTTCAGTTTCTTATTGGCTAGCTCTTACATATTGATCTAACCCATTTCTATTATTCTGTGTAGCCCACAAGCTGGCTTACCAGGAATGATCTTAACCTGTGTCTGTCTGGAGTGGGAGAACCATGGCGACTCCCTGACTCAGCTTCTTTCTCCCAGCATCCTGTTCTGTTTTCTCCGCCTACCTAAGGGTTGGCCTATGAAATAGGCCTAGGCAGTTTCTTTATTAATAAGAAATCACTCCCACATCAGGTAACTATAATTATCTAATCTTTAACTCCATCAAAGATCTGAGAAGGGAAACAATATTACTTGAGTAAACAGGAAGTGCAATTGAGAAACTTTCAAAATGTGTAACAAATGACAGAGACAACTGAATACCTGGGCAATCACCCAAAGTCTCATTTTTAATGTTGAAGCAACCAACTTTGGCTAAAGAATAACATAACTGACATACCATTTTTAAAGGCAAAAAACTTTTTTAAACTATCTTACCCTGTCTTGGCAGGATATGACAGTCCTGTTTTATCCATTTTTGGGTACTTTGGTATCTCTGTCAGTGGTTAAGGTATGGGCATTTCTTTGCCTAAAGGCCAGTTCTGTCAAGAAGAAAGGCTCCAGGTGGAGTGTCTTTGGTGCTCAACATTTTTTCGGGTGCTCAACATTTTTTGGTGTTGCCAGGAGCGATTGTGTCTCACTACAACGGAACTCTAAGTTAGATTAAAGGCCATTTACTACAGCTCTTTGAAGAGGTTGAAGATTATCTATCTATATTGAATATAATCTCTATGTATCTAAAGAAACGGATTAGCCTAATTATAAATATGAAAAACATAGATGACTATTGATCTATAATTTTTAATGCCTATCTAACTTAAAGATTAAGACAATAAACCAATTACATCTAGTTAGGGTGTGGCTATCTGGGCTTAGGGTGGGTTATCCACACCCTAACTAGATGTGATTGGTTGATAGAGTTTTCCCCATCAAGTGTCAGTTTTTCATCTTGTCAGATTAGCTACTTGGAAGTGAGCACTATAATCTTTAACTCTGATTGTAGATTTATCATATTTTAATTTTCTCTACTTTTTCTCATGCATTTTATGATTCTTTTATTAAGGGCATAGACAGAGAATATCATCTCTTCTTAACCAAGGACTATTTACTCATTGTAAAATGAGTCCTTTATCTCAGAATACTACTTGTTTTGGTTTAACCGCTAAACTTTTAGTCCCAGATGTCTTAAAGGTGAAGAGGGAAGAAAAAATCTTCTCTATCAGAAGAATGCTATGGCTATTGACTGCAATCAACACTACTTTCATCAGACTACCTAACTTCCATCCACTTAAAACTGCTGGATACTAATGAGTCTAGGTCAAGCTGTTCCCATGGTTTATAGTCTACTGTTTCTTTAATGGACTGTCATCTCAGTTCTTTCTAGACCAAATGATGGTGGGGTTTTGCTGTCTTCTCTCCATACTTCATTATCATTAGTGTTTGTCTAAAGTCACTGAATCTTCACAGTTCTGCTTGAAATAGATAAGTTTGTTTCATTTTTTAAGTAAAGAATTAACATTTGAAACTAGTGTTTTATGTATCCTTTTGTGTTTTTTCATTTCATCAAAGTCACTCTCTTCATATCCTACTGGAACTCCCCTTGATTGGATGCTCACTGACAGCGGAGATGTCTGCATAGGTGATGGCTGTGGAAGGGGCACAGTGAGAGGCACGGCATCTGAATCGTAAGAGCAGGTGTAGACTTCTTCTCTAAGAAGAAATGTGCAGGCAAACACGTTGCTAATGATTTGTTTTTTTTCTGAGTTAAACAAGGGGTGGGATGGGGGTAGAGAGGTGAGGAAGAAATGGGGGAGAGAAGGGGGAGAGTAAGGGGAAGCAAATAAGGAGGATATCTCAGAACCAAGAACCATTGGTTAAAAGGATACGACTGAACTTCAAATTGATTTCCTTTATTCTGATTCTCTGCAAAAATGCTAAAAAGGAAATGCCGGGAGGGCAGAGTTTTCTCTGGCTTCCAGGATTCAACAAAACACACTTTAGAGATCCAGTCTCCTTTGACTGCTTCAGGCGGCGGTGGCAGTGGCTGCAGGGCTGCTTGCAGTTTATGCTTTTATACTCAAGTTGTAATGCGCTTCTAATTTAATTGTTTTTCCATATGATCTTTTTTTGAAAGAAGAATGTCTTTCAATTATGCATGGTCTATTTATTATTAGGTTAGGACTCAACACAGCACAGATTAGCTTGGAAACATGAGGTGTTCTCTATACAGGAAGAACACATGGGTTTGCTTCAGAGCTTTTATCCTGCACTGGCCGCCAGAGGGCGACGTACCACAGACTCGCTCCCTCCTCCATTTCTGCAGTTGATCCTCACTTTTGACTCAGTTTCTCCCCATATCTGACTGAGTCCTTAGACCGTCTGATAAGTGAAGAAGTGAAGACAGTCAGAGGCAGAAAGTTCTCAGGACTAGGATCGCATCTGCAGTATTTTTTATTGCGTGTTTGTTGTTTGTTTTTTTGCATTCATCTATACAAGGAAGGTGTCTAGACAACATTTTGCCCCTTTGCAATTTCTCCTTGAAAAACTTTTAGTAAGTTGAGTTTCTTTTGATAAATGGTAGAAATGTGAATCAAATGGCTATTTCAAGTAGTGACATTCCTTTAAACAAACAACATTCATTAATTAATTTAAGAAATATCTGGTCCTGGAGGTCTCAGCCATTAAAGCTATTAAAGGCCATTAAAGGCTAGGCTCACAACCGAAAATGTAAGAAATATCAGTTAGGTATCTTTTAGGTTTATGACATCTGTCCAAGTGTAGGGTAACACGATGGAAAAAGTTTGTCTCTTTCCCCCAAAGTTATCTGGAAGTGATTAAATGTGTGTTGACATTTCTTGCTTGTGTGATTTTTTCAGTCAATTACCACAAGGCCCAAATTGACTATGTAAGAAACTTAGAAATGTCATGGAATGGCATTCCCATTTGAGATAACATACAAGGTGCAAATAAGCCATCACAACCATTCTTCAGAATTACAAAAGCACTGCCCAATATCCACCAGGTGTCGGACAAAACAAAAGAGCGAAGACTGGCACTCAATCACTGACTTTTGAGAATATAGGTCAACAATCTTCTGAGGTTAGAAAATTGCCTGAAAAGGAGGTTGGGGGTGTGTGCATCTACCTAACACATGCATATTTCCTGTTTAATTCTCGGCTCACATTTATCCTTTCACTAACTTAAGAAATTAAGATTCACACACTCCAGTGACTCAGAAAATGAACTACTTCCCAGAACTATTGATTGCACTTTTTGTAATGTTTGGTAAGTGGAATGACTCATGGAGCTTCTGTCTTGTTCTATGATATTAATATAAATTTTAAGGACAATTTTTCCTATGAGGCAGAATATCGGTCATCACCAAGGTGACCTATACTGAATTGTTGGTAATTTCTCTTTTTAGGAGAAAGCAATGGAGACTCAGTGACTCAGACAAAAGGCCAAGTGACACTCTTTGAAGGGACCTCTCTGACTGTGAACTGTTCCTATGAAACCAAACAGTACCCAGCCCTGTTCTGGTACGTGCAGTATCCCGGAGAAGGTCCAAAGCTCCTCTTCAAAGTCTCAAAGGCCAACGAGAAGGGAAGCAGCGGAGGTTTTGAAGCTACATATGATGAAGGATCCACTTCCTTCCACTTGCAGAAGTCCTCAGTCCAAGAGTCAGATTTGGCTGTGTACTACTGTGCTCTGGGTGCCACAGTAACAGAAACCACAGGGGGAGCTGAGCACAAACTCTGGGAAGCACAGACCTGGCTGCTGAGTGTGTCTGAGATGACTCATTTAGGGACCAGGGACAGATCTGCTATTATTTACACTCACCACACACTCAGGCACTGCTACAGTGTAAACCATACAAATTAATTCTAAGAACACATTAGTGAGAATGCTTTACTTTAGGCTTGATCAGAAAGAGTGAAGCAGTCACACACACGGTGATTTTCTTTGTTTCTGTTTTTGTTTTGTGAGATGTATTTCCAGTAGCCCAGGCTGGCCTTGTGCTCCTTATGAAGCTGAGGCTGACTTTGAACTCCTGCTCTTCCACCTCCAGTGGGCTTGAGTTATAGGAAAGAACCACTACACTAGGCTGAATTTTTGATGTCTTAAATGCAAAATCTCTTGTTGAATGAAGCTGTTTACGTATAAATCATCCCCTATAATTCCTAACCTCTGAACATGACTCATGATATTCATGGAATTATCATGACTTATGAGGTTGCACATACTCCATATCTTTCTAGTGAAGTGCACTAACAAAGGGTTTACTTTTCTTTCCACTCAACATCTGATAACTTATTTGTGATTCATAAGGATTCTTATATTTGACTGTATTTAGAAGTAGAAGCTCCCAGTGGAGACAGTATGTATCTTGGGAAATATGTTTCTGACATTTTTATTTCGCTTCCTTCATTCATTTGTCCAAAAATATATCATATTCTCCTGTCTCTTCCTTATGTTTCTAGTGTGTTCTTTTTTCAGTACAATATGTAAGTGTTTGTGATATGCATAAAGGAAAAAGATGCTGACTCTTGTTGGAATTTGCTTTCCAGTATATCTGGAGCTGGACCTTTTTAGTCAGAAGGGATTTTATTTCTGCTTCAATTCCCTTATTTGTTGCAGGTATGCTTAAATTTTTGGACTCCTTTTGGTTAAGTGTTGTGGTTTGGAAGAATCAAGACATTTATTCATTTGTCTTATATTTTCTAACTAAATGGAGTACAGGTTTACAGTATTCCTCTAATTCTGAATTTATTTGGTGTATGGCATAATATTTCCCTATTCATTTCTGATTCTGTTAATTTGGGAAGCTTCTGAGTCAGAGGTCTATTAATTATATATATATATTGGTTTTTCAAGACAGGGTTTCTCTATGGTTTTTGGAGCCTGTCCTGGAACCAGCTCTGTAGACCAGGCTTGTCTCGAACTCAGAGATCCGCCTGCCTCTGCCTCCCGAGTGCTGGGATTAAAGGCGTGCGCCACCACTTCCCGGCTATTAATTATATTTATCTTTACAGAGAACCAGTTGTTGGACTCATTGATTCTTTGTACTGCTTTCTTTGTTTCCATTTCATTATTTCTGCTCTGATTTTTTTTTATTTCTTCTTGTGTAGTTGATTTGGGTTTGGTGTGTTCCTGCTTTTTCAAAATCTTTTTTATTTAATATTTTTATACAATATAACTTGATAATGGTTTGCCCTCCCAATTTCCTCCCAGATTTTCCCCATCTCCTAACCCATCCAACATTGTGTTCCTTTTCTCTCTCCAAAAAATAATCAAAATAAAAAAAATCCAAGTAACTAAAATGTACTTTACAAAAAATAAAATTGCAAACTGTTATGGATTTAACACTGTAACGGTGTCTTGCATTTGTTTGTGCTGCTTTTGTTTGATTATGTAAAGCTCTGCTGTTTTTGTTTATGTTGCATTTGTTTAATTACATAAAAATATGCCCCTATACCACCTTGCCTAAGGTACCCGGTTGGTCTAATGAAAGCTGAATGTGAATGGCCAACAACTAGGGAGAAGAGGGATAGTCAGGCCTGGTGAACAGAGAAGAAGTAGTAGGTAGAATCTAGAATCAAGATGAAGAAAAAAGAAGAAAAGATGGAGGAAGAGAGGAAGATGCCTGAGGTCAGTCAGGCAATTTTCCAAATAGACATACAGAGTAAAGGAATGGTTAAAAAAAAAAAAGCAAGCCCTGAGACAGAATGTAGATAAAGAGAAGTAGGTTAATTTTAATTAAAGAAAAAATGCCAGAAACAAGCATAAGCTAAGGCTAAGCATCCACATGGTGGCTCACAACCATCTCTAATGAGATCTGGTGCCCTTTTGAGGAACAGACCTGGTTAGTCATCCTCATCAGTTTAGACCATGAAACCCAAGATGGACAAGTTCAAAATAATTGCCTTACATGGGATGCACATGCATATGTCAGCATTGTCAAGGCATAAATTTCATTTTTTTCCAATTTCCTGTCATGATTTGGGGTTTGAAGGCCTGAAAGAGCATGCTACAACAAACAAAGAAACAAAAACCTCAAAAAGATAAAGAGGGTAAAAGTGCCAAAGCAAATCAAAATGAAACACAAATTCTAAAAACAGCATTGATTTAATTTTGTGTTGGGCAAAAATTTCTGGACAATGTGATTGATATACCCTGGAGTTTGGTTGATATAACTAGGGAAACTCTTTGGGAGATTTTCATCTTACCCACCAGGTATTAATTGCAGATAGCTTCTTGATTAGGGGCCCAGTGTCCACTTCTCCCTCTCAGTTCAGAAACCATGTCTAGCTGAATCTGTATTGCTCTTGTACATACTGCCACAATGTCTCTGAGTTTACAAGTATACCAAGATGGTTGTGTCTGGAAGACACCATTCCCTTGGAATCACTCATCACCCATGGCTCTTAAAGTCTTTCTGCCTCCTCTTCCACATAGATCTCTGAGGTATTGAATGGGAGGACTTTGATGAACAAATTTCATTTAGGACTGAACGCTCCAATGTCTCTCACTTTCTGTACAATGACCAGCTGTGGGTATCTATGTTAAATACAATATACTGTTAGAAAAAGATTTTCTGATGAAGGTTGAGTAATAAATCAGTCTATAGGCATAGCACAATGCTATTAGGGGTCATTTTATTGCTATGTTCCTTTAGCAGAATAGTAGTAGTAGGTTTGCCCCTAAGTCCTTGTCCTACCTAAATTCAGGGTCCTAGCCACTTTAGTGGGGTCAGGAATGGGTCATATCTCAGGGAGTGGGCTTTAAATCCAATCCAGAAGTGGTTGGTTACTTCATTAACTTTTGTGACACTATTTCTCTAGTATGTCTTGTAGGAAGGTCATGTTACAGTTCTCAGGGTTTGTAGCTGGGAGATACTGGTGATTGCCTTTCTTCTCTGATAATGTGGGAAGTTCCTTCCAGTAACACGAATGCTAGTCAATAAGGAGACAAGTTTCTAGTTAGGCACCAGTTCAGCTTCTCTATGTTTGATGACATTTGTAAATTTTGTATTCAGCAATAATGACTTACTATTAAATTGTAGAGAATAATGAATAGCTTTGGCAATAGCATGAAATGTTTAGTGGTTTCCAGGGGCTTCTTTGGCCAACAACTCAGCAAGATGTAACCAATTCCTGCCATCATAGGTTTTACTTGGTGATGTAAGATGCCTAGTTGGGAACTGTCTGCTCTATTTTAGATTCCATATATGTATGCATGCTTCATGCTTTAAGAAGTTTATATAATAGTAGGTGCTCATATGCTTTTTATTT
>NW_004949215.1:779932-784099 GCF_000317375.1 Microtus ochrogaster | reverse complement strand
AGTGCTGGGATTAAAGGCGTGCGCCACCATCGCCCGGCTTCATATGCTTTTTAAAATGGACTTTGTATTAGTTGTCCACCCCCACATTTCCTCCTTTACCTTTCTTTTCCATTCCCTCCCTATTTAGTTCACCTATTCTACTTTTTCTTTTGTCTTTACATAGCACTATATTCTATTTCTTCTTTGTTCTCCTCCCTCCTGGTCCCCTATCTGGTACCTAACTTTGGTGATTATTTGGATTGCCTATCAAAATCTTAAAAGCTAATGTCCACATATTAAAGAAAACATGCATTTTTTTTGTCTTTTTAGGTCTAGAGTACCTCACTCAGCTTGATTTTTTTTAAAGCTCAATCCAGTTACCTTCAGATTTCATAATTTTAGTTTTATTAGTGGAATAATATTACATTGTGTAAATGTACTACACTGTCACCATCTGCTTATCAGTTGATAGACATCTAGGATGTTTTCAATTCCTGCCTATTGTGAATAGGGGAGCAAAGAACATGGATGAACAAGTGTCTCTATAGTACGGTGTAGAGTCCTTTGGGCTTATGCCCAAGAGTGGTATAGGTAGATCATAAGGTAGATCTATTCCCAGCTACCCAGGGAATCACCACATTGATTTCCAGATTGGTTGCACGGGTGTGTACTACCATTAGTAGTGAATAAGTATTTCTCTTTCCCCACATCCCCAACAACATGTTCTGTCATTAATTTTATTGATCTTGGCCATTCTGACAGGGGCAAGATTATAGCTGTCTTTACATGTACAAGGGCCTAAAGACTGACATATACCTTATTATTAAGACCAGGGAGGAGGCACAGGGTAACACCCATTCTCAGTTCAGTTCCTGTCCTCCAGGGGGTGCAGTTTCCTAAGGCATGCTCATTTCCTGTGTTATTTGTATCTGAAAGGGACTCATCCTTTCTCTGAGCTAGCAATTCTTCATGCTAAGCATCAAGACCATTCTAGGCAACACTAAAAATGGACTCTTCTCCAGGCTTTGTGATTGCAATACTCCTCATATTCGGTAAGTAAATAGATTTAAATAGCCAAGTCTTTAGCCTTAAATTATCTAAAGCATTATCCTCAAGGTGACACAGAACTCACTCTCCCCCTCTCTCCTCTCCTTGCTCTCTAGGAAGGACCCAAGGATACTCTGTGACTCAAACAGGAGGCCAAGTTACCATCTCAGAAGGCGGGTTCCTGACAATAAACTGCACATATATAATCACAAATATAGTGTCTCCTGCTCTTTTCTGGTATGTTCAATATCCTGGAGAAAGTCTACAGTTCCTCCTGAAAGTCATTACGGCTGGTGCAAAGGGAAGCAGCAGAGGATTTGAAGCCACATATGATGAAGGATCCAGTTCCTTTCACTTGGAGAAAGCCTCAGTTCAAGAATCTGACTCGGCCGTGTACTACTGTGCTCTGAGTGACACAGTGGCAGAAACTGCAGGGGGAGCAGAGCACAAACTAAGAGGCAGCAGGTGGTCTGGCTGCTGAGCACCTGCCTTTGAAATTCCTATGACTCAGTTCCTCTGTTCTATGTGACCTTATGCTTCTCTGTTGGAAATCATATAGATGTTCTCACGCCATGCCACATAATTTCACAAACCATTTGAAGAATGAAATGGACTCTGGGGCCAAAACCTAAGTTATTTTCCTGCAGTGCTGGAGAGAACACAGAGCCTTATTATGCCAGGCAAGTGAGCCACTGAGCCACATCTTAAACTTTATCTATCTTCAGTCAATCCAACATGCTGGAGAAAGAGACATCTGCATATTGTGGCCTGACAGAGTCTGGAAGGAAAGGTGTTGGAAAGCTGCAAACCTTCCGTGACAAAGCCCTGTGGAATTCCTAATGAAAGGAGGAGGAGTAGGGACTCACGTGCAAACAGCAACATGAAGACCTGAAGGGAGGGACACTAAGGTGTAGAACACAGGTCACTATCTTAGTAAATCAGACAGAATTCCTTCTGTTTGGGGGAAGCTCGTCATTTTTATCTTTGTGTTCTTTCTTTTCTTTTTCTTTCTTTCTTTTTCTTTTTTTTTTTTTGAGATGAGGTCTCTCTCTCTATGTAGCCCTGACTTTCCAGAATCCACTATGTAGACTAGGCTGGCCTAAAACTCACAGAGATACACCTGCCTCTGCCTCCCAAGTGTTGACATTCGAGGTAGAAGTGACTATGACCAACTATCATTTTTCTCTTAAATTCTTCAAATGACCACAGGAGATCCACTTACTTCACAGTGATATTTGGATTAGTATTAGATTTGGATTAGTATCTGAGTACTGAGGCCCGGCCACATGGTCATAAAACCAGTAATCACACTGTCTTTACCTCTTTAGAATTCTCTCCTAGAATCCTATATTGAACTTTGTGAGTGGATTATTTTTATTTCCTTTTGATTTTTCAGGCAATACATGTTTCCCTTCTTTTGTTTTCTCCATTTCTATGCATTGATCTCAGATGTACAGTAAATTCTCAATTATCTAAACAACTTCCATATTTTCACTGGCTTCAATTGCTCTGAGAAATGAGAAGCATTAGGGAAGGAATTTTCAAACCTCCAACACTTACCATTTGTCATTACCTGTGTCAGATACTTGACTTTTCCCCCACTCGTGTGAAATTCAGAAGCATGAGAATTGATAACCCTTAGCATTTATGATGGTATTTGACAACAATGGGTCTTGAAAAGTATTGTTGAACTAGTAATGGATGATTAAAAATCCCATTATTTCTGTAATATCAATATTTAACACTCAAAAATATATTGTATACATGAAGTTGTCAAAGAATTAATAAAAATAATTTATTTTTAAACACAATTTTAATGCATCTTTAACAAAATTTATTTTGACACAGTAGCAAATCAAACAGAAGAAAAGTCACATTCTAAAGGAATTTATATTTTATGTTCAGACCAAGTTCAGGCTAATCATTATCATTAGCCCCCTATCATGAATCATTTATATTCAAACTTTGAAAAACATTAAGGATCTACTTTCAGAAGTTGAAAGTAAATATTACCTATCATATCTAACGTCCTATTGAGATCCAAAATTGAGTTGAGGTCTTAAAATAGTTTCTAGTTGACACTCTACCATGTCTCTATGCATACATGAGAATTTATATCCTGTATCACATTGTCAGCAGTGAAAAGGAATGACAAACGTTTAGGCAAAGGTTGAGCAAGTCCAGCTCTGGCCCCAAGATGGCAGTGCTTGCACTGGTCCTGTCATCAGGAGCTGATGTGTGATATAGCTGATTGGTTGTGAAACAGCCAAACAATCAGGTCTTGGATTGGCTGGCCTTATTTCCTGATAGTTTCTGTGTGTTACAAGAAAGAGCTGTTGAAATAGGCAGCAGCTTTGGGGGCAGACTTCTACAAAACAACAATGGAGACACACCTGAGTGCCTGTTCGGTTGTTTTGTGGCTGTATTTTCAGTGTAAGTTAGTGGAGGTTTTAGCCGGGGACCATAGGATACCAAAGAACATTTTGTTAGGATTTTGGCAAAGATGTAATTCCTTGGGATAAGTGGAGGAAGCAAAATATGCATAATCCTAGATCACCAAGATTCACATAGAGAGTAAAGGATACAACCTACAAGAACTAAGTATGGATGATTGATTTCTGAAATTTCACACTGTTTTATGAATAGGGGCTGCTGGCAAGACCCAAGTGGAGCACAGTCCCAAGTCTCTGGTTGTCCTGCAAGGAGAGAACTGCATCCTTCATTGCAATTACACTGTGAGCCCTGCTAACAACTTAAGGTGGTACAGACAAGACAGAGGCAGAAGTCTTGTGTCCCTGGCACTCATGACTAACAGTGAGAACAAAAAGTCAAATGGAAGATATTCAGCAATTCTGGATGCAGATGCTCAGCATAGCACCCTGCATATCACAGCCGCCCAGCTGGAGGATACAGCCTTCTACATCTGTGTGGTCGGTGCACCGTGCTCCACAGGTACTCGCAGCCAGTACCAAAACCTGCTCCTGGAGGCTTCAGGGAGGTCTAGGTGACAGAGCAGTCTTTTTAACACTGCACTAGAGAGCTGAATTTCCCTGTGAGTGTTATTAGTCCCATTAGAAAGACAATTTTAAAACCATCTGAAAAGAAAACTTGAGGACAATTTCAATAGATTTTGAGAGAAAA
>NW_004949215.1:770619-771704 GCF_000317375.1 Microtus ochrogaster | reverse complement strand
AGCATTCTCCTTATCCTTGAACTTCTACATTTTTTCAACCTCCCTGATTTATGATGTTTTCCTGTCTTGTATCTAGGGACTGATACAGATGTTTCCTTTAGGTTTGGACACTCTACATTTATTCTCAATACCTTTGGTGGTTATGTATCTGTGCTAACTCTCTGAAAATAAAGCTTCTTTGATCAAAGTTAAGAGCAACATGAACCTGGTTGTTGACTCTTGTTTGAATTCAGTCACATTTGCTGTTTGGAGTTACACTTTGACTCTTTATTTGGTTGATCAGATTTCAATTTCAGCTCAAGACAAGTGCTTCACAGATGGAGTGTCAGATCTGGTCTTATTTCGGTAAATTTCCTCAGGACTCCAGATGCAAGCACTGACTTTGCTCCTGTTAAGCACATGGCAACAAAATTTGTATTGCTTGAAGCCAGGATCAAAGTTTTCATGTATATTTTGGTTTCTATCAGTTTTCACCTTACAGAATTTTGTTTAGATCCAATTCAGTTTTCTTTTTACAATTCAGTTTTCTTTTTACAGTCTCTTAGTATTCTCTGTTTTCCATAAAGCTATTTCTTGTTAGCTATAAGAATAAAAATTTTAATATACTCACCAGTACTAGTGAACACTGACAAACAGAAGTTGGCTGTTATGTCCTTCATGTCTTCAAAATGAGCACTATGTAGATGATACTGAATTCTGCTGCCACCTTCCCATGTAGCCTGGCCCCTTTCATCTCAGCTGCAGTGAGTGGCTTCTGAATGTCTAAGTGGCTAAACTGTGGAAAAAATTTCCAGCATGTTTCTTTTCCTGAAAATGCCAAAAAAGGCCCTTTTTCCCAGACAATTTTATGATGGGAAAGCTTTGTCAACCAATTATCTTTAAAATATGGGACTAAGTTATAGTGTGGCTTTCTGGGACCCAGAGAAAAATGGCACACAGCTCAAGTGTACTCTCTGTGTGGTTCCCTTGCAGCACAGTTGAGCTCAGATTACTCTTTCCTGATTCATGAGTTTTCCCCTTATCATAAATAAAAATATAGTTGATTTATCTTTTAGCTAGCCTGGTTGTTTCCTGAACTGAGCTAA
>NW_004949215.1:768412-769994 GCF_000317375.1 Microtus ochrogaster | reverse complement strand
TTTTCTTTGTGGTTGGATAACTTGACATCCAAACACATCACTTTTATATGTAGCATTCTGCCCCTGGTGCATATAGGAATCTCATAATGCTGAAAACATTCACTTCAATGTCAATTGAAGTGCAAGTGCACAATTCACTTGGTGCAAGGAGAGGCTGATTGTTTGTCCCAGCCACCTGGCTAGCTTACACCCAAAATAACCACACAGAAACTGTATCAATTAAAACACTGTTTGGCCCATTAGTTCCAAATTCTTGCTGCCTAACTCTTGCATCTTAATCTAGCCCATTTCTATTAATCTGTGTATGGCCACATGGCAGTGGCTTACAGGGAAAGATTCATCATGTCTGTCTCTGTTGGCTTCATGGTGTCTCCCTGGCTCTGCCCTTCTTTCTTTCAGCATTCAGTTCTGTTTTCCCTGACTATCTAAGTTCTGCCCTATCAACAGGCCAAGGCACTTTCTTTATTCATTAATGGTAATGATGGCACACAGAGGGGACTCCCACATCAAAATGTCACTATAGTTCAACACTATTAACATATTCTAAAAGTCTGAAATTCCTTCTGAGATTCAAGGAAACTTCTTTACTCTGAGTCTTTTCATTCTTTAATAACATTGCCAAATAACCAACAACAGGGCATCTGAAACATTTTTCTAAACACCTGGAGATTTCTGATTCTTCCATACTAAGCAGGGGAAATGCCTAATGCCCTGTGAGAGAAAAATGCAACATAAAATTCAATCAAAAACTCTTTTATTCACTAGTTCTGCCCAATGTTCTCTCTCCTCCCTGTTTCTCTTCCTTCTCTCCCTTTTCTACCTTTCCTCTTTCTGTTTATCTTTTTTTTCTCTCCCTTTATTCCTAGCTACATAGAACAATAGCTTCTGTGGGTTGAGAGTGTGTGATTTCCTGGGTCACAACCCCTTCCTCTTAGCAACACTAATTACTCTGTGGAACACAGTAGAAATTTGTATCTCTAGTAGCTGTCTTTCAACAATGAAGAAGGTATCCTTAATAAGTGTTAGGCAGTCAAAACGGTGATGGAATAAGTACTTGTGAATCTGCTTAGTACTTAGGACTAACTCTTCATCTGGAAGAACCTAATTACCTCTTGAAATAGGAAAAAGAAATGTCATTCTGAGAAGATATTAACTTCCTTAAAGTCACATGTGTTGTTTATACAATGATCACTGAAACTTCCAATAAGTTTTCTTTTCTATATTGGATACCAATAAAGGCTATTGGGCAAGATATTCATGGAGGAACAACCAAATCTGATGTGTTAGCCTATGTTTCTCATGTCTTACCAAGGAAGCATATGTTCTTTGAATTAAGTTCTAAAACTTCACACATGTCATGCCAACTTAACAGTGTATAGATGAAGTCAGGTGAGGGGAATAAGGAGATTCGTGTGACCCTAATTCAGATTTGACTTATATAATTGTGCATATCTCATACTAATAACATAAAAAATTACTGAGAAATGTTTCATATTTTCAAATAAATAGTAAATATTAAAAACAAAATACAAGACAAACCCATTTCACATTCAAACAGAACTTCTGACTTCTGGTCCAGATG
>NW_004949215.1:752587-767195 GCF_000317375.1 Microtus ochrogaster | reverse complement strand
AATCACAATATCTTAATCAATAGCAGAAATATGCATATACATATAACAAAGTTGACCTTAAATCTCTATCAATAAAGCGAAATCTATATTAATACAAATTATTCATATCTATATCATTACCCAGTTGTATCAAACAAAGGTAAGTTGTTAACAAGATTTATTTTTGATTATGTGTATGTGCCCATGAGTAGAGGTATCCATGAAAGACAGAGGAGATGGAATACAGGCATTTGTGAGCTGTACAATGTGGGATCTAACTCAAATACTCTGCAGTAGCAGGATGTGCTTTATCTCTGTAGCACACTCTTAAGCCCACAAAGCCAGCTTTTAATATAAGATCTGAGATTTTAGTTAAGACAAAAACCTCAAAATGCCAAGAACTTGCATTGAACAAAACTTAAAATTTCTTGTTTTTAAGCAATATTACAAAGTTTCTGATGTGTGTATATGTATGAGTTGTGTGTGTGTGTGTGTCTTTGATGTGTATGGATGTATAAGTGAGAAGTGTTTGTATACGTGTGTGATATTTATGTGTGTTGTTGGCAAGGGTGAACTATGATCAACTTCCTAATTTTTGTTCACAGGTCACAGTTAAGAAGAAGGAACCTGCTCAATATCTCAAGATGACAAAAAGACACACTGAATATGTACAAGCAAAAAAGACTTGATTTTAGTATTGTCATTGATTTTGACACTGTTTTGATGTACTGGCATAGATAGTAACAAGGTAATACACTTGTGTAAAAATCCTATTACACAAGAAAAAAATAACAGTTGAATAACTTATCTGCCTCAAGTCTACATATAGAAAATAGATAATATTCAGTCTACCTTCAGCAGCTTGTTGTTCCTCGGTGTGTTCTTATTTAAGACAGGTAACAAATTTTAACTTCCTAAAGAGCAGTTACTTTTATACATTTTCATATTAATGCTGTATTATAAGCTCCATGCTTGAACTTTACTGCCTAGCCTGCTGAGTACCACCTCCAGATCAGACTCTCAGTGACTCACACCTGGTTTTCTGCTTCATTGTTTTAATGACATCCTTGCTTCTAAGGTCTCTTCCCCATGATCTACGACATACCCTGAAGAATAATATGTCCTCATATGAAAAATAACATCAACAATATCTGTGCTATGCTCAACACTCTTCATTGGCTTTTTTGCCTGTGCAACTGAAAATAAATCTCTTTATTGGGCTCTCAATGGTTCTACCATTTGTATTGGCCTTTCTATTTCTTCCCATTAAGTCTATGCCAACAAACCAGTTAGGAAATACACTTAGTATGAGCAGTTTTGCCTACATCCATCTGTGCCCCTTGCTGACACAGCCTGAAACTTTATTCTGTCTTATTCCTTCCTCAGAAAGCATATTAATAATTTGCTTTATGAAGTATCCCTGGAAGGTGTTGGGGATACTTCAGAGGTTAAGAGCATGCACTGTTCTTAGAGACAACAATTCAGTTGCCACACCCCTGTATCAGTTAACAACATACTCTTTGTCCTGTTCCAGGGGATTCAGTGCCCTCTTCTGGCCTTTGCAGGCAATACAAGCACATGATACACAATCATGCTTTCAGGAGGAAAACAAACACAACATATAAAATAAAAAGAAATAAATCTGTTATAAAATAATTGCTGGTCATTCTGATTAATGGTGATCTCTTCCTTCCTCTGGGAACCACTGTCATTTAACCACCAACTCTGAGAAATTACCTAATAGGAAAAAAAGAACTTTCAATTGTGCCACTAAATTTACACTATACTTTCATATGTTACCTCTGTGAACAAAACTAAGTACTGTGAATTAAGCATCTTTAGTAAATAAGTAAACTGTTCTTCCGGTAAGGGGAATTACTAGACATATGTTTTCAGAAATGATGAACATATTTAGAAATGCAGAGTACATGGTAGTCATGTAGGTTCTCTGCAGTCAAAGTTCCTGCAGATGAGTCAATGCCTAACTATCCCCAAAGGATGCTTGCCATCAGGACTGTGCTTACCTGTGATGTCTCTCACAATGGCAGACAAAGTACTTAGGGTTCTCTGAGGAGTTGAATTTTTCTCCACAGTTTCCCCAAGCAGCTCAAAGGCAAGCAAAACTATGTACCTGCTCTGAGGAACTATTCAGAAAAGTCAAAGTGTTGAAAGAAACGCTTGACAATCTCCAAAAAATTTATCCTTGTGGAGTAGGAAAGAGAACGGGTCTGAACTGGATTTATGACAAGGGCAGTCTTATCTTTCCTCTGCATCCTGGATCTTAATAGGAAAAGAAAAAGGGCCTGAAGGAAAATGCCCTAGAAGAGGGACTGTCAATAGACTTTGAGATTGCATTCCATCACAATTAATGAAACTTTAAACTACCCAAAGTCAGGAAACACTTCATAAACAGTTTAACTTGCAAGTAAAATGGGTGAGAATTTTGTTTGGACACTCAGATTAAGGCAATTTAACATATATTATTTTGATGCACGGTTTTCTTTGCACCAGTGGTAGACAATACTAGATATTTCTGTGAGGCAGATAAATGATGAGTGTCTGAGAGAACGGAGAGCACAGAGAGAAGTGTCCAACTGCCTCAATCTAATAAAAGAAATGCTGCCTCATATCCTAACACCCTTCATTCCAACTCAGTGTTCATCAGATAGGGGCTCAAATATCTAAATGAAGGGTTAACAGGGTGATGTGGGGGGTAAAATCAATCTAAGCACTGAAAACCTGATGTTCAGCCAACTTCACTCATCATGAAACGCATCAGTTGTTCATTCCTAGTTTGATCTCTTCTTCCAAATGCCTGGGACATGGTTGGAGCAAAGACTTGGAGTAGGTGTCATGGTAATTATCTGCTTCCCATTCTCTTGAAAGCAGCTTTCCCGGATCTGTGTGTTGATTACAGAGACATATCGCATGTGACTCTATATGACACAAGAATGAATGTCTAAGTCTAGTGATTTCTGATTATACCCAACCTTATAAGGGCATCTGCATGATTCACTTACCAAAAAAAAAAAAAGCTCACTTGCAAGTGCTTGTAGTCTAGACTAAATTTAGTAGGCATCCAGTAGCTTAAGTTAATTTATTACCCCTATGTTCACTTGATTTTAGCCATGGTCATAAATGACTCTGACATTTTAATCTTTTGAGAAAATTGATACGGCTCCTGAAATTACAAAGATCCAGTTCTAGAGGCTGATTTGTTTAAGTAGAGAGACCCAAAGTCTTCTTGGTATATTAGGATCCTGCTGTATAGGTGGTAAATAAATCTTAGGCAAGCAGTAAGCTGTGAATATGACCCTTTTATGTTTTGCTGGTAGTGGGGGTTTCCAAATAAATAAGCAGTCCACAAACACTGAGCCAGTAATAATATATTTAATCAAGATTACTGAAATTCTCTAATGAATAGGCACCATACTAAATACCACATAGACCCTCTAGAATGAAGAAGTCTGGTTAATAACATTTAGCATCTCAGGTCTAATGTGGGATGCCCCTCTGTATGTTATGAATATGTTTTATTACCATTGGTTAATAAAGAACCTGCTTTGGCCTATGGCAGGGAAGAATAGAGCTAGGAGGGAAAAACTAAACTGAATGCAGGGAGAAAGTAGGTGGATTCAAAGCAATGCCATGTAGTTGCCAAAGGAGAAAGAAGCTAGAACCTTACCCAGTAAGCCACAGTCTCATGGCGATACACAGATTATTAGAAATGGGTTAAATTAAGATGAAAGAACTAGCTAGAGATTTTGCTAAATGGTTGGACAAGCAGTGCTGTAATTAATATAGGCTCTGTGTGATTATTCTGGTCTCAGCAGCCATGAAACAAAGCCCCAGTCTCTGTTCACACAGGTCAGGTTTCCAAAAGAAAATACAGACTTGAAATGATAAGAACATGACAAAAAATGAAAAGTAAACATAGCAAGGTTTGTATAGCAAGGTTAACCTCTTCCACAAGTGTTAAACATTAAGGCTACGCTCCCAGGCAATGATGGCTGAGTACCAGGAAAGGCAAAGCAGGATACCCTGGGTCACATAGAGTTTCAAGCCTGCCTAGGCTACAGTACCAGTTCTTTCCTTAAATAAAATCCATGCTAACAAAGAACAACACTGACACCAAACAACAACCAACCAACCAAATACACAGAAGCACAAGAAAGAAAAAGAAAAGAAAAAATTAAGGCTTTTCAAAATCTGATAGGGCTGGAGACCTGTGGAAGACACTTGCAAAGGGATGCACTTTGTATGCTGACATGAAAGTGGGGTTTCTCCTTTTCTCCTCCATATAACAGAGATGTTTGTGGTTTCCAGAGCACACAGGACACTTGGGCTACTGCAATTCTCTGTCATCACTCCACATGAAGTAAAGCTCCTGAGTCTTCCTGGGATGTCCTTGTAAGGCGGTACAGGGATTGTGGAGCCAGCAAGTCTGAGAAGCAATGAGTCACACAATACATATTTAACTCCACAAACTAAGTTTAAAACCTCCCCCTTTTCAAGGAAAGGGGTTTACTTTGTTTCATAGTTTGAAGGTTCAATATAGATACAATATATTTTGGTAGGGAAGGCATGGAGGAAGAGTATGAGGCAGCTGGTCTTTATCCTACAATGAGGAAGTAGAGAGATATAAAATATGATATTCAGGTAGCTTTCTCAGTCAGTGACCACAGAACCACAGGATACTACCTTCAAATTTAGGGTGACCACCCAATATCAGTTAAAACTCTTGTCAGTTCTAGAGTATGTTTTCACTTCGATTTCATGAAACAATTATATGTATATATAATTATAATAGGATATCACTATTAACACTGTTATGGCCACATTTTGAATCATTTAACAAACTTCTCTAGAGCCTTCCCTTTGCTCTGATAGTTTGACATAATGTGTTCTGAATCTGAGTACATTTGTACCATGTTTTTATGGTTTTGTTTTTGTTTTTATAATGAACAATTCTCACATATATTAGTGCAACTAAAATAGCTATATGTGTGTGTGTGTGCACTCATATATATGTCACAAAATATATGTTTTTATATCCATGTTCCTTACCCCTCTCTTCCAGATCCACACCTTTCTCTTTCCACCTAACCTGTTTCCTCATAAAGAGAAACCATTAAATGCAGTTTGTACTTCCCATGCATTCATGGATGTGTGGGCTTCCACTGGCAAATGGTATAGTCACCAAATGTTGCATTCTTAAATAAAACTGACTCCACTTTCCCGGAAACTACCAATTTTCAATAAGTATTCAGATAGGGTAGGAGTTCATAGCCAACATCCCTATACAGCTAGAACTTTTGTCTGGCTTGAGTTTGTACAGGTCTGGGAAATGCTGTCCTACCTGATAGGAACATGTATATCCAAATTTTCTGCTATGGCTAGAAGACACTGTGTCTTATCATAATGAACAGTCTACAGAGCTTTTAGTTTCCAATCTTTTTCTTAAATAATCCCTGAATGTTTGGAGGATAATGTGTGTTATAGGTATTCCTTTGGAGGCTGAACATTCCACATCCTCTTGCTCCTATACCTTGACCAGTTTGGTGCTTACATGCTAATTGCTGTGTAGTGCAAATAGAAGCCTCTCACATGTTGGTTGAGAGATGCATTATCTGTGGTTTTAATGATAAATCATTAGGAGATGGTTTAACTAGTACTGCCATTTCTCAGGATAATGGTAATAGGTTCTCCCACAGGGACATATTCTTAGATCAACTCCTAATGACTTTTTCCTATAAACATAGATTGGTGCATCAGTCAGCCTTCTTCAGAGAAGCTTCTTGTTCCAGCATGTGGTGATTGTCACAGAGAACCAGAACTCACTCTTATGCATAGAAGAGGCTGTAGCACACTCAGTCTCTGATGGGACATCTGCATCGCACACCTTCTTCCCAAGGTCTGAAGAAGAGAGGGCAGAAAGACTGGTAGAGCCTTAGGTGGAGATGATTATAAGACGACAGTGTTTGATGGACACAGCAGTGCATCTGCACACATGAACTCAGAGATTTATAGCACATATAAGACTTGCAAAGGATCAGAAAAGATAGAGTTCCAGCAAGAAGAGGGAAGGTGTATATTCCCTCCCTTAGCTAAGAATCTACTGGCAGCAGCTGCTGGGGGGAGAGAATCTGGTTTATTTAAATGTGCATAGACCATCCCCTACTGAAGGCCAGCTGCACTGAGGACTTCTGCAGGTGGAAGGAGCTGCTGCTCTTGTTGAGGCTGGCATAGAAACCTTGATGCTCTATCCTCTTTTTGTCTGTGAAGGTATTCAGAAGTAACTGGGGAGCTTTCCTGGGATGTTGCACATACCAGAAAAGGCCACACATCCCAGAGTTTATGTACAGTACAACCTGTAATGCAGACCTTGAGCTGATTTACTGTAAATGGGGATACCACACAACTGGGTTGGTAGTGAAGAGAAGTGTATCTGGCAGGAGCAAAGGGAGAAATTTTGTATAATTGAAATACATCACATAACATTCTCAAAACAGCAATAAAATGGTAAAAGTAAATATATTTTATCAGAGGTTTGTGTGTGTGTTCTTTCATGTACACTCATCACCCTAAATACCCCAAGATACATAAAGTTCAGTAATATCAGTGATTTTAGACATCCACTGGAGACTGGAAACCTGCCTTCTTTGGATGAGGCTTCAAGTTTATTTACTAAGTGTGATGTAGACATCTTAGTGCAGTTTGAAGGGAAATCAGCAGAGGGTGCTGCCTCTTCAGATGTGGTTAATGTCTGCACCCATGTGGTAGCATCACGTGACAAACTGCCACTGTGCAGAAGGAGGTCCTTTCTTATGAGTGAGGAGCTTCAATAAGGTTCTGAAAGAGTCTTGCCCTGTGAGTTTGGTGTACTTAAGAACCAAGCATCATTTTCCTTTATGAACATGCTTCTTGATATCTGCTCATTTCTGCTGCTCCTCTTAATGTTCAGTAAGTTATATTTAGTCTAAGTAATGATGATGTCATTTTCTTACAGCTTTTTTTTCACGTAGAAAAATAATTTCTCCTCATTTATTTTCAGGGAGGAGCAATGGAGACTCAGTGACTCAGACAGACGGCCAGGTTACTGTCACAGAGGGGTTGCCTGTGAAGCTGAACTGCAACTATGAGACTGCTTACACAAGTCCTTCCCTTTTCTGGTATGTGCAACATCCCAGGAAAGCTCCCCAGTTACTTCTGAATACCTTCACAGACAAAAAGAGGATAGAGCATCAAGGTTTCTATGCCAGCCTCAACAAGAGCAGCAGCTCCTTCCACCTGCAGAAGTCCTCAGTGCAGCTGTCTGACTCTGCCCTGTACTACTGTGTTCTGAGTGACACAGTGAGGGAGACTGCAGGGGAAGCCGCACACAAACCATGGGTATTAGAGGGCTGAGGGAAGTGGCTTTGTGAGGGAGGGTTGTGTGCCTTCTCTACATGCGGTTTAACCAGGCTCCTGAAAAACAGCAGCAGATGTCAGGTGAAATTCCTAGAAAACAAGGAATTTGTGGATCTAACAGGATGGGATGGAAGTCACTGCCAAAGGCAACATAGACCTTGATCTCCTGAAACACTGTTCTCTCCCTAAGTGGTGGACCTTTAACTGAATACATCCCCAGGAAAACTTAGACATGGGATTTATCTCTACTGAGATGTCTTACAAAATTTAACATTTAAATTCTCTAGAAAATTTCTTACTCCATAAATGTATGACCAAATGAAAAAAATATACTCTTTTAAAAACTCTGCTTCAATTTCACTCCAGAAGTTATTTACATTTTTCCTCTCCTTGGCTTATGTTATGCAGCGTTCAGTCTAACTTATTGTAGAAGCTAGGGGGCCCACTTGTTCATCCCTATTGCCTGGCTAGCTTAGCCCCGAAATAACCACACAGAAACTGTATTAATTAAATCACTGCTTGGGCCATTAGCCCTAACTTTGTATTGGCTACCTGTTACTGCTGTAGAAAGTCTTACAGCTTGTGGTTACCTGCCTACTGGGGCTTGGCCTCTTATACTATATATGCTGATGCAGAGCCTGTGTCCACCCCTTCTTCCCTGGCTGCTCTTTTGGGTTGCTGGATTCTATTTCTGTTCTCTGTTCAAGCAGAGAACTCAGATTTGTGAGTTTACCCCTAAATAAATAACCATCCAATCCTCAATTCTGAGCTAGTGTGAGATTTATTATAAGCTTCTGCTCCGCATTTGGTGTCCACATGGATTCAAACTCCACACCTACTGGGTGGTTGGCCTAATGGCCTAGCCATTCCATTGCCCAGACAGTCTCCCAACACTGCACAATTGGCTTGCTTTTATCTAATTGTTTTTTTTTCTTAGAATCCTCCACCACAGCAGAGTTTACTGCGTGTGGCAACTTGGAAATTTCATAAGTGCATGCATGTACAACGCTGCAGTACCAGGGGCAGTTTTTTTGCCGCCTGATGACTTGTGCAGTTTCCAGTTTCTGCTCCCTGTCCCTGAGTTTTGTTTTTTTTCCTCTGTGTGTGGAATTGATTTAATTGCTTTAAATTTGTTAAGCAAAGCATATTTCTCAGTATTTAACCAGTACCAAGATGGAAAACTAAAGTGACTCAGAAACTAAAGCAGCTCAGGACCATTCCTGTCTCCATTGGTTGCATTGCTTCTAGTTGCAACTCTGCAATCATGACATCTGCTGAACAATAAAGAATGCAGTTTACCAGATCACATAACAGGTAATTAATAAATCAAAATGGTAGAATTCATAACTATTGCAACTTTTAGTGACTTTTTTGCTAATACTATGGATTGTATTATGTGAGACTTGGTGATACTTCAATTTATTGGGTATTAGGTTTCAGTTTTCTTCACCATATTCTATCATTAAGAAAGAATATGGCACTTTTAGGAATGATACAGTCTTTACAGACTAATAATGAACAGGTAGTTGACAGGATTAATACCATCAAAAGTCAAAAGTTACCTGAAATAGTTAATACTATTACAGACAAAAGGGAATCCATATCTAAGGGTACTAAGAAGTTATCTGAAAGAATTCATACTGTTGAATTTGACAATAAAAACTCATCAAGAAGTTATGATAAGTTAACAAAAAAAAACTGTCTCTCCAGGATGGCAATCTGCACACTACTCAAGTAATTACCAAAGATGGGATGTTATCTTTAAAGGAGAAACTTCAGACCTTGGAATCACATGTGAAGAATGAGGACCAGAGACTAGGTGCCTCAATGAAATCACTAGAAATATATAGGTGAGGAGATTCTGCCTTTACAAAAGACAATAATAAAAAGATTTGAGATAATTGAGGAAATTATTGGAGCTGAGGAACAGGGAAAGAAGACACAGGGACAGGGTTCAACATTGCCAGTAATTGGCAGAGATGACTTACCCAGGGTTTTAGTTTCCTACCCTGTAATCTACCTTGACAAAGTATCAGGTTCAAGACCCAAAAGGATCAAAAGACGGATACCTGTAGGAATGAATGATCTAAAAGAAATTAAGCAAGTTTTTGTATCTTATGGCTTGCATTCTGCATTTGTTAAGGAAGTGATAAAGACTTAGGTTTCTAATGTCAAGGCAAAACCACATGATTTTTTTAGTTAGTTTCAGCAGTCCTGGATAATGGACTGCTATTGATATTTAAATTTTATTTCAGGGAGGAGGCCAAAAATTTGGAACAATGGGAAAAAGAAAAAGGCCTTGAGACTTCCCAAGATCAAATTCTTGGTAAAGGCCCTTTTGCTGACACACAGGTTCAAGCTTTTTATGATGAAGAACTCTTGTCCCTGTGCCACAAAGCAGCCTTAAATGCTTGGGACATGATTCAAGGGTCAGTAAAAGGAATTGAATCATATACCATGGTTAGACATGGACAGAGAGAACCCTTTAGTGATTTTTTACAAAGATTAAATAAGGCTGTACAAATAGGAGTAACACCAAGATGCTAGATGAGTACTTATTGAATCTTTAGCTTTTGAAAATGCAAACTTAGAATGCAAAAAGATACTTCAGCTTCTAAAGGTTAGATCATCACCTATGAATGAATGGATTCTGCATACAGTGATTATTGAGACATTTGACTGTAATACTGAATCTTGGGTAGGAGAAGCAATTTCCAAAGGAATGAGGAGACAGTAAAATGCCAAATGTTTTAATTGTGGTAGAATAGGACATCTGAGAAGGGATTATAGAAAAGGAATTCCTAGGAATAATATCTCCACTGGGAATGGCAAAGATAGGAGACCTCAGACTTTAGGTATATGTAGAAGATGTGGCAAAGGCAGACATTGGACCAATGAATGCAGATGAAAATCAGACAGACAAGGCAACCCAATACCATGGGGAAACTTCTTGAGGGGCCTCTCACAGGCCCCAAAGCAAAAGTGGCCCAGTCATTCTCAGTAACTGTGGAGGACATGTCACACCAGGAAAATTAAAAAATCCAGAGCCTTCTGTAAAAGACCACACTGTTCTAAATGATGGAGGATAAGGAAAAAATTCCAATAGAAATTAAGAAACATATATTCTGGCAGACTTCTATAAATGATCAAAGACCAAATCTAACAGTTCATATAATTAGCATTGAAATTGTTGGTTTCATAGACGCAGGTGTGGATATGAGTATCATTATTCCAGAATCTTGGCATCCAAATTGGCATCTTCAAGAGGTAGATGTTCACCATATCTCAAATTAAACAAAGCACAAGGTGGGTTGACTATATAGGGCCAGAAGGTCAAAGAGAAAAGCTGAGGCCCTATGTGGCTAATATTGCAGTAAGTTTATGGGGTCATGACCTACTGCAGTAGTGGAATACTCAGATTAACATTCCTGCAGTCCCAGGAATTTATGATTCTGGGAAGGACTTTTTAAGGTACTATACACAAGGGTCACAAGCCACTCAGGCTGTACAAAAACATAAAGCAACTAGCAAACCTATAGCGGCACCAACAGCCCTACCTCTAAAATGGTTAAATGAGAAACTAATATGGGTTAAGCAGTGACATCTAGCTGAAGATGAATTGCAGGCTTTAGAACTGGTACAAGAGCAACTAGATGCTCGCCATTCTGAAGAATCAGTCAGCCCTTGGAATTCTCCTGTATTTGTTGTAAAAAACAAATCTGGAAAATGCAGAATGGTAACAGATCTAAGAGCAGTCAATAAGGTTATTCAACCTATGGGCCCTCTACAATCTAAAATTCCTCTGCCTTCTCCAAAATTATGGCCTATTATTGTTATTGATTTCAAAGATTGATTCTTCACTATACCTTTACAAGAAAAGGATAGAAAAAAAGTTGCCTTCACAGTGCCTATGTAAAATAATTATCAAGGTACTAGGAGATAGCAATGGAATATCCTTCCACAATGAATACTCAATAGCCCCACATTGTGCCAATACTTTGTAAGTCAGCCATTGAAAATGATAAGTAGGCAATTTCTGATGTCTATAATTTACTATTACATGGATGACATTTTGCTATCTGATTCAAACATGGATACTTTAGAAAGAATGCTTGAAGAAGTAAAGAAATTTTTTGCCAAAATGGGGATTACAAATTGCTCCTTAAAAAAGACAGAGAGAAGATTCTGTCAGTTTCCTAGGTTATAAAATAGGTTTACAGAAAATTAGGACACAAAAGGCAAAAATTAGGACACAAAAGGCAAAAATTAGGAGAGACTGATTGCAAACTCTTAATGACTTTCAAAGATTGTTAGGAGACATTTCCAGTCTACTACTGGCTGTTGGGATAATACCTGACCTAATAATTCATTTAAACAAAACCTTAGATGGTGATAAAGTTTTGAATAGTCCCAGAAAATTAACAGCTGAGGAAGAAAAGAAATTGACAATTTTTGAGGAAAAAAATTACAGGAGGCACACGTGGATAGGGTGAATCAAAATATTAATTGTATTCTAATCATACTGCCTGTAAGAGTTTCTCCTAAAGGAATTTGAATGCAGACGGATGATGTTATATTATAATGGGTCTTTTTACAACATAAACCAAATAAAAAATTAAAAACTTTTGTGGAAAAAGTCTCTGAATTAATTATAAAAGGTAAATTGAGACTTCATCAATTACAGGTATAGACCCAGTGGAAATTATAGTGCCAAAAGCAATAGACTTAACTGTATAAAGAGAACTTCTTGGATTCTTCCCTAATTGTATGGGATGCTTCAATAACTGGAGCCTATACATTTTACACTGATGCAAACAAATCAGGGAAGGCTGGATACAAATCAGAAGAATTAAGTAATGTTGAACAAAGTCCATATAATTCTATCCAGAAGGCAGAATTACTTGCTATTCTCAGGGTGCTAAGGGATTTTAAAGAATCTCTTAATATAGTTAGTGATTCACAATATGCAGAAAGAGTTATCTTACATATTGAAGCCACTGAATTTATACCAGATGATATAGAGTTGACTTCATTACTTATCTAGGTACAAGACATAATCAGAAATAGGCTTTTCCTATATACGTAACACACACTTGATCCTGTACAGGTCTACCAGGTCCTGTAGCACAAGGTAATGCAGAAATTGATCAATTATTGATTGGAAGCATGTTGAAAGTCTCAAAATTTTATTTAAAAACAGCATGTCAATAGCAAAGGTTTAAAGAAAGAGTTTTCTGTTACATGGCAACAGGCTAAGTAGATCATAAAGAGATTCCCTACTTGTTCTTTCTATAACCAAACACCATTACATGCAGGGACTAACCCAAAGTGTACTTGAAGGGATGAAATTTGGCAGATGGATGTGTTCCACTTTGCAGAATTTGGAAAATTAAAATATTTACACCATACCATTGACACTTTTTCAGGTTTTCAATGGCAACTGTTTTAAGCTCAGAAAAGGCTGATTCAGCCTTTTATTAGAAGTTATGGCCATCATGGGTATACCTGCAAAAATAAAAACAGATAATGGTCCAGTGTATGCCTCTATGAAAATGAAACAGTCTTTTTTGCTTATTATAATATTAAGCATATTACAGGGATACCACCCAATCCTATAGGTCATGTAGTTATAAAAAGATCAAATCAAACTCTAAAAGATAAGTTAAACAAACAGGACAATGCCTCCAGAAATAGATTACATAATGCTTTATTAACCTTGAATTTTCTTAATGCTAATGAGAATGGGACAACAACAGCAGAGAGACATTGGATAATAGAAAAGCCTTCTGAATTACATGAAATGATTTATGTCAAGGATGTGCTGATCTCACAATGGAAGCCAGGAGATGTGCTATGTTGGGGAAGCAGTTTTGCTCTTGTTTCCACAAGAGAAGAAAAATTATGGATACTATCAAAATGAACAAAGATTCAGTTTGAAAAGTAGAAACATCTTGAAAAAGAGAAATAACAGCTAGTCCACAATGGTGACAACCATACAGGTGGTAAGGAAAGCATATAGGGTTGAGGCATGGTTCTGTTCTTGTCTTTGCAGGTAAGTTCTCATCTTCAAAAATTCAAGAGACCCTTGATGTTTGAATGATGACAGGTGGAAAAATAACTACCCAATAAGGATCATCAAGAAAATCAAATATGATCCATTAGTACAAATGTAGAGTATATATATTTATATATATGTATATATATATTTATGAATATATAGAGCTGGCTTTGGAGTTGGACACTGGCTCTGTCCCTCTCTAAATCCAAGCATGTTGTTAAAAGAAAAGTTCAGAGTATCTGTCTCATGTCAAGAGCCATGATATGGGACAGAAAGAAAAAATAATTTAGAAAATACATTGCTTCATATCTATTTTTGTCTTTATCATACCTTTAATTGAATAAATATGTCTGTATATGTCTATATTAATAATGCTTAAGTTTTCCACAAGGAACAATGAATTTTCCTGCAGTAATACTTGAAGTTTCCAGGAAGAAGATAGGGCCCCCACAACAACAATTCCACCTGTTTAATATGACATCATGATGCTGATAGCACTACTACAGAAAGACTTGTTTGAGGTACCAGCTGCACAAGATGGTTCTAACTTGGTTAACTGACATGGAGCACATTTTACAATGTTCTGGCCAGACCTCCACCAAATACTCAAAGACTAATTGCAATTATACCAGGTAGAAATTTGGAACTTATCTAACATTTTACTTTCACAGGATCCCTTAGAAAGAACATCACCTCTATGACAGCTGGAAGTAATTCTAGAAGACAATGTCCCCTCTTCCAACAAAATTTGTCCTCTGGGTTAGGGACATCATTTAGGAGTTGATAATAATTGGTATAGGGTTGGGGGTTGGGGGAATTTTTATAGGTTCAGGGATCTCTTTGAAAAAAGGGGGTGGGGATTGGATGGGACAATAGATTGTTATGAGCTTACCCACACTAATAATAATAGTGAGTATTAGTGAATACTTTTGAGTTATTATTTATAGACAATATATACATTGGTGTAGATTCTTGTATATTGAGACAAAGTTAAATTTTATTAAATAGTGTATGTATGTGTTGTAATTGGAGCGGTGGGGCTGTGTCCCCAGCACCCCAGCCGCTTGGCTATCTTATGCCCCGAAATAACAACACACAAACTGTATTCATTTAAACACTGCTTGGCTCTTTAGCTCTAGCCCTTTTCTCGGCTAACTCTCG
>NW_004949215.1:751905-752487 GCF_000317375.1 Microtus ochrogaster | reverse complement strand
CAGCATTCTGTTCTGTTTACTCCTCCCACCTATCTTCTAACCAATGAGGGCCAAGCAGTTTCTTTTTATTTAACCAATGACCTTCCTCCATCATGTATGCATGCTTCTACCTCTGCTTAAAACATTTTTATATATTGATATATATTTATCATATTGCAATGCACATTTCTACCTCTGATCAAGATAATTATACATTGTTTACATTTTGAGGTCATTGTCCTCATTTGTTGCACAGTTGTTTATTGTCTTAGTCTTTAAGTTATATAGGCATTAAGAATTATAGATCATTAGTCATCTATGTTTCTCATACTTATAGTTAGAGTAATTTGGTTCTTTAAATACATAGAGATTATATTCTGCATAAATAGGTAATATTCAACCACTTCAAAGAGCTCTAAAAAAATGGCATATAAATAACTTAGGGTTCTGTTGAAATGAGACACTATTGCTCCTGGCAGCACTGATCTATTCCAGAGAGAATGTTGAGCACTAAAGACATTCCACTTGAAGCTTGTTTTCTTCTTGGCAAAACTGGCCTTTGGGCAAAAAAAAATGCCCATGCCTCAACCACTAACTAACAAG
>NW_004949215.1:750167-751549 GCF_000317375.1 Microtus ochrogaster | reverse complement strand
AGCTAGTATGGGATTTCTTTTAAGCATCTGTTCCATATCGTACAACTTAATTTAACCCATCTCCATTAATCTGTGTATCAGTATATGGTTGTAGCTTACTGGAAAAGATTGGGTATGTCTGATGCTGGTGGCTCCATGGTGTCTCTTTGGCTCTGTTCTTCTTTCTCCCAGCATTCAGTTCTGTATTCCCTTCCTACCTACGTTCTGCCCTATCAACAGGCCAAAGCAGTTTCTTTATTCATTAATGGTAATGACAGCACACAGGGGGAAACTCCCACATCACTTCCCCTTTTCTGTGTAAACTAAAAGGAAGGCTGTAACATAGTAAAATTACATATAACAAAACAGTTATCAAGTAAGAATTAGTTAAAATATTTATATCTATTTTATAACTAAGGAAAACTATATTATCTATATCTATTCTTCAACTCTATCAAAGATACCAGAACAATATATTACCTAAGTGAACAGGAAGTACATTGTAAGCAACTTCCAAAACTCTAGAATTGAAAGAGACATATCACTGCCTGAACAGTCAACCAAAGTTCTTCTGTACCATTGGGGCATCCATCTTCAGTCTATATGCCCATAGTATCTAGCAGGCTTTTCCATGAAGCAGGAAATTTCAAAGAGAGTTCAGTCTCTTTTTTCTGTATCCTGCAGAATGTCTCACGGTCTCTTTCATGAAGCAGGAACCCTGAAGGACCATCTCACCCTTAGGCAAGTTCAGCAGTCATTTCTGTGTGGGTCCTGTATGTCCAGGCAAGAGCAGTTTCTTGCAGAAATGGTTAACCAACTCCACAAAGAGCCTGTTCAATGCCCATATTTCTCTTGAAGTAGATTGGTGCTGCCAGGAGCAAATGTGTCTCATTGTCATGAAAAGTCCTAAATTCTTAAACATTTTAAATGCCATATTCTGAAGGTCTCTGAAAGATTTCAAGAATGCCTATCTATTTGAAATACATCTCTGTACACCTAAAATCTCTAACTAACATTACCATACTTTTTACTATTATAGATGACTCTCTATTAAGCTATATTTCTTAATTTATATATTACATTTTTAAATGAACTATACAATCACAATACCTCAATCAAGGGGAGAAATATACATATACAGTATAACAAAATTTACCTTAAATTTGTATCAAGAAGCCAAGATCCATACCAATGCAAATCTCTATAGCATATTCCCCATTTAAATGTAAATGTTTAAATGTAAACTTTTATAGACAATATTTAGAAATATGGGCATAATTTTGTCCATACTGCTTCCTGGTCTTTGGGGGCACTGTTAATCAGGTCTTTCATAGTGTATCCTGTATGCTAGATTCATCTCAGTCAGCATTTGAGTGAAGTAATTTTTTGAGGTTGTTCACAGA
>NW_004949215.1:748402-749977 GCF_000317375.1 Microtus ochrogaster | reverse complement strand
TTTTTTAAAAGCATTAACTTTATTTTATGACTCCCTATACTTTTTTTCTTCTCTTTTTCAAGTCTATGTATATTTATCCAACATTGACCCATTTAGAGGTCTTTTATGTCTAAATCTGTCCTGTTGTGAATTTGTAATTCTTTACTGTCCAGGAACACGTCTTAAAAACTTAATCTGTGCCATTGCTAAGGGAAATAAAGCATGTACTTGCTTGCCTGCCCAATTTAAAACTTAAACTGTGCTTAAGTTTTACTATGATAAACTACTATGATAAATACAGTACTTCCTGCTTGCTCAGCACAGTCCAGCATGGTGGAGGTGCTTGTGCCTCTCATAGATATGCACAGTGCCCCATCTCTAGGCACACAGATGGTCCATGCCACCATCAAGCAAGAGTAGCAGTCTGCTCACAAACCCCATTCAAATGTTCCATCTTCCAAAAAAGCCAGAAGTCACACTGGCAGCATAGCCCAGAAAGCCTGCATTTCAAAATGGCATGACTTTTTTCTGCTGCTGCTGTTGAGTGATGAAAATCTCTTCTAAAGGAGTTGCAGCATGTTGCCAGAAAACAGTAAAAATGCTGTGTTAAACTCTATAATATTTTTTTCTGGAATTCCTTTGCAATCTTTCTTATGTTTTACATGAATTTACCTAGCACATGTTGGAGCATGCTGGACTCACACATCACCTTCTGGTCTCAGTTATCGTTCTAGTGTTGTGAAGAGACACCATGACCTAGACAACTTATAGAAGAAAACATTTAATTGGAGGCTTGATTGTAGTTTCAGTGTTTGATCCATGATGATCACTTTGGGAAACATAGTAGCAGTCAGTCAGTCATGCCCCTGGAGTAGTAGCTAAGAGATTAAATCTTATCACCAACAAGTGGCAGAGAGAGTGAGAGAGACTCTGCCTGGCTTGGACTTTGAGATTCCAAAGCCACCAACAATGACACACCTCCTTTGACAAGGCCACACATACAAATCCTTTTTAAACAGTCTACCATCTCAGAATCAAACATTCAGATATATGAGCCTATGGGGCCTTTCTCATTGAAACCTTTATACTCCCCAATCGCAATCAATTAGTGAAGCTGCTCAACAAACATAGATGTTGGAACACTTAAGATGATGCCCAAGAGGCAGTTCCTTTTCTTTCCTACACACCATGTAGAAGACAGCCTAATTCTGAAAGACACTTTTGAAAAGTCCTTCCCCCTTAATGCCCTCTGCACTTTGCTTAAATCCTGAGCACATGGTATAGTTACTCACCTGGGATTAGAATTAGGTTCTTTGTAATTCTTATGCAATGTGGGAATGGAAGCCAAGGTTTTGATCCTTCTAAATTCTGGAAACAAAATATTGGTTTAATGTAAAATGCTAGAGTACTCATATTTATCTCTCTGTAAAAGAAGAAAGATCTGAAATCAAAGACCATGGTGTCTCTCAAGAAAGACTGATGTTTGTATTCACAAAGAGCAATAAAGTAGTATTGCTAAATTGCTGATTAGAGCACAAATTTGAAAGTCAAGCAGAATTTTTAAATTCTGAATTCTACTTAAATGGCATAGTTAAA
>NW_004949215.1:726346-744072 GCF_000317375.1 Microtus ochrogaster | reverse complement strand
ACTAGACTTGCTTCCTGGTTGTGCAGAGGGCTGTGATCTGTAAGTTTCCCCCTTTAAATAAATACCATCTTATTAATCATAATTCCCAACTGGTGTGGCATTGCTTGTGAATTACGACTTCAATCCTGAGCAAGGTAACACAGAACAACAAAAACCACAAGCAGAGTATTATCTCAAGTATGGTATATGGACTCTGGCTTTTAATATGTGTATTTCATTTGGAATATCCATAGATGTTGGGTATCAATAAGAGGTTGTGATTGAGGAGCGGACCTTCAATGGAAGTAGAAAATTTCCTTAAAAGGGGAAATGGTACAGTCAGGATTAATAGGGGTGTGGAAGAGGGCAGAATAGAGGGAGGAATGTGGGGGAGGGATAACTAATACTAAAGTGTAGCATGATTAGTAAAAACCCAGAGACAGATATTGGGGTTCAACCTGAAGTTCAGAAAAGCAAAACAGTCAGCCACTGACTCCTATCTCTACCTCAGTCTAAAATGACGGATCCTGCCTCCACGAATCCTCATAATGGGACTACCTATGAGAGCTGTATCCTCTGGTTGTATATTTCTCTCTAGGGCTAGGATTGAAGGCATGTACCACTACCATCCAATTTGTATGGGAAATTAGTGGGGCTACTGGGAATAAAAGTGTCTATCACCACTGCCTGGTCTGTAAGGCTGACCAGTGTGGCTGTTTTACTCTCTGATCCTCAGGCAAGTTTTATTTATTAAAATATAAATGAAATATCACTACACTAAAGACATTTTGAAAAAAAACAGAATAGAAAACCTGTTATAGAAACTTCTTGAAACACATACTCCAACCAAGGTGAAGTCTAGCAATAACCTATGAGTATAAACACAAACGTATAAGGCAGTTTGACATCACCATTAATCAAAATAACAACAGTAACTTATGCTTAGGGACTATGATTTCTTGAATCATGGGATTCTTGGACATATTGTGGCACTAGGCATGAATTCCCTCCTGTTAGCAGGCTGCAAATGTAATCAGAAAGCATTGTTATTCTGTAGTGGTGAGGACACATATAACCTGGAAGTTCAGTAATGCAGCAAGCCAGGTTCTGCTCTGGTTAATACTATTCCTATCCTTTCTTCCACATCAGCCTGCATAGGACCGTATAGGATTATGACAGTTAACCAGTAGGGAGGACCTTTCCTCAGACAGTTCAAGGTTGATTCTCTACATCATGCCACAGTAGAATGTGTTGTTTTATACATAGGATCTCACCATCTAGTTATGATGGGCAACCAAGAATCATGACAATAGCCTATGTTGTTTTGTATACTTTTGGGGCCTCTGAACAATAACTCCAATGCCTGATACTGAGACTGATATTTAACAAATTCATGTAAATTTTGCAAAGCCAGACATATGCATGTAAAAATCATAATATGAAGAAAAAAATCATAATATGAGTATTAATGTGATCAATTATTATATTAAGATATTCTTTTTAGAACATGTAGGTGATCAATTATCCAGATTGGAAGAAAATTTAATGTGGGGTTAAAGAACACATGCTCCAGAGTCCTTTACCCAAACAGACTCAAGGTCTCAGGAGAGCACAGTGGTGTGATCACAAAGTCTTCAGTTTTAAATTATATTCAAAAATTAAAACATTTTGAGGACTGTTCTTCGTTAAATACCCCTCAACTATAATTTTCATCTTCTGGGTGATGATAAAGAAACCATAATAATATTTAGAATCTGGCTAGGATGAATGACTGAGTTGGACTTATTCATGTGCCCCACTGTCTCCTCATTGTACACATATGAGTAGCCATAAAGATTCTACAGCCTGTAGTTAATAGCATTTTACATTATGTCTATTTATTTCTTTGTTCCTTAGCTCAAAGTCGTGTTGGCTTAGTTTATTTCCAGGCATTTTCTAGTGCTGGAATCAGTGTCTCTCCTCTCTGCTTCCAGTGCTCTTTCCCGCTCTCACTGCTCACTGCTCACTGCTGCTGTGCTGTGCACTCTGATTTGTCCAAAGAGGTTTCCGTCCCTTGTGTTCTTCCTTTGACACAAAATTTCCTCATTGAATGCTACCTGTTAAGGTTCTCAATGACTTCATTTTGATTGATAACACAGAGACTCACACACACATGCAAGAGATAGGGAGGGAGGGGGAGGAGGGGAGGAGAGAAAGAGAGAGGGTAAAAGGGATGGATAGAAAAAGAGAGGGAAGGAGGGAGGGAGGAGACACACAGAGAAAGAGAGAGAGAGAGACAGACAGACAGACAGACAGACTGGTTACCACTCAAAATACATTGTAAGAGAGAGAATTGTGGTAGTGGATTTGAAATGTGATGTTCATCACTCTTTTGAACCAAAGTGGCCATGCATGACATAGTCTCCTCCTGTGGGCAGGACCTAGACACTTCTGAATCAAGTTATACTTTATAAGAATGACAGGGAAACTAAGTCTTTCATCAGTTTGATGTATGTTGACTTTGACTCTGAGTTCATTAAAGTGAAGATTTTCTATACCAGGCTTGCTGGATATTATTTTAATGTACATTTACAATATTTATTTGAATTTGTAATCTCTAATTTACTCTTCATATGCTAAAAAAATCTGCAATATTCCTAGCAACATCAATCACATCTTTTTCTCCACCATTTTGATGGCATTCTGCAGAACTCTGGAAACTATGCAGAGTTATGATTCCTATGTCCCTGGTACTGTTCTGAAATATGTACAGATGCTGCAGTTTCCTCACTCTAAAATATCTTACTCTCCCATTTCATGTCATAGCTATATTCTTTTAAAAAAAAACTCACAAGCTTTGTACTTAGAAAGCTTTAAGCTTCCTCTGTGCATGAGGAAAACTCATGAAATTCACACTGGGAAGTCAGCAAACACAGGGGGAGTCCACTGCAGCTGTGAACTTGTTGTTTCTCAATTGTCCTCCAGAGGGCACGCCTTTCTAAAAAGTACATGGAGCTTTCATAGCTTAGAATAAACCTACAAAAACTTCCTTCTCCCCTCCCCATACCCTGCCACACCTCTCTCCCCTTATACCTCTCATGCCCCTTTGATATTACTCCTCCTGTGTTCTACTACCCTACCTCTTTCTCTTAAGCTCTTTCACTTCTCCTAATGGTCCGGTTCTAGTTTCCTGGCTTCTGTAGGAGAAGGAGATATAGAGGGTTCTGGGAGGAGTTGGAGGAGAAGTAGAGTGGTGGTAGATACTAGCTGAATACATTATGGTCATGTATGAAATTGCAAAATAGTTATTCCCTCCTTGCTTGCCTAAGGCACCTCTGATTGGTTTAATAAAGAGCTGGAAGGGCCATAGCTTAAGAGATGATAGGCAAGACTTCCAGGCACAGTTAGGAACTCAGGGAAAAATCTTGAGCAGGGGATTAGCCAGTGAGAAGCAGAGGAAGTCGGACACACAATAAGGGGGAGAGGTAGTGACACATATGAAAGAACATAGACTAATATAAATGGGTTAATTTAAGTTTTAAGAGTTAGTGGGAATAAGCCAAAGATAAGGACAAGATTTTATACTTAATAAGAAATGTCTGTGTCATTATTGGGAGCTGATGGTACAAAGAAAACAAGGCTATTGCTGTGAGTTGTTGTTGAGGCAATTGCTTATTGTTCATAACTAGTATCATTTCTCAGGCAGTCATCTTTATGTTGAAAATTATGAAATGCATTCCTCTATTTTTATGAACTTGAGTGCATTGTCCCCTGAAGTCACCATGTGCAATAGCACAGCAGCTGCTGGCCCTGTCACCGAGGATGCAGCACTCCTGCATTAGCTTCCCCTGTCCACTTCCTTCCTGTGTGGTCACATTTTTAAATGACATTCAGAACAAACCGTGACACTGCAGGAATGTTCCAATTTTACAGTGCATTCCAAAACTATGAAACCATTACATTACACTGCTGTTATGTTCCTGGTTTTTTGTTTTGTTTTGTTTTTTGTTTGTTTGTTTTCCCTTCCTTAATGCAGTCATTTCACTTCAGTTATTTCACAGGTGAAGATTATATATAATGTGTATGATAGTGGGTCTGTGTAAATGTCTGGTACATTTATATATGTTCTAAGGAGGACAGAAGAGGGAATTAGTTCCCCCAGGAGTTGGAGTTAGAGGCAGTTGTGAGCCATTTGAAATAGATACTGTGGAGGGAAGAAAGGTCTCTTGGAACGACAAAGACCTTTATCTGCTGAGCCATCTCTCAGACTCTAATAAAAGGGTCTTTAGTCAGAACATGCATCTGTTTCCTGAGTTAAACCTTTAACTGTTGCTTCTTTGAGTGTGCCAGGTCTTCTTACAGCTGAGGCTTGTTCTCCTTAGGAGGGGCTGGTCCTCTCCTGCCTCCAGGATCCCAAACTGCATACAGCATCAGAGTTATCTCAATGATCCACACACTGGTGTAGATGGAGACTGCTTTTTTGTTTCCCAACTGGCCAGACCTTAATTATGACACAGAAAAAAACTATATTAATTACAACACTGTTTGGCAAATAGCTTAGGCATAATTTTACATCTTAAATTAACCTATTTCTATTAATCTGTGTATAGTCATGAAGGTGTGGCCTACCTGTAATGTTCTCATTAGCAACTGGCACCTTCCTCCTTTGGCAGCTACATGACGTCTCATGACATCTCTCTGACTCAACCTACTTTCTCTCTCTATCTTTGTTCTGATTTCTCACTTGATGTAAGTCTACTAAGCCACTGACAGAAACAGTTTCTTTAAAAACTAATGATAATAAAAGACATTTGGAGCATACAGAGGGGAATACCACATCACCCTGTGCTCCACCCAGACTCTCAGCCAGGTCTGGTTTGGAAAGAGCTTCAGACTCAGAAGGCTGGGAAGGAACTAAGTAGTGTCTGGCCTGGCAGGGTCCCTGGGTGGAGCTGACTGGTTACAGGAGGAGGGACACTTCAACAGCCATCCTGACATCACAACCCAAGGGTTGGTTACTTGCTTTTGTCTCCAGAAGTCAGACAAGCACCATGAAGAGGCTGATGTGCTCTCTGCTGGGATTTCTGTGCACCCAGGTTTGCTGTGAGTGTAGCTGTCTGTATTCAGGGGACATAGAGGATTCTTCTCAGCACATGGAGGGGTGGGAGAGCAGCTCAGGAGTTCTGCAGAGTTCCCTCTTTCTCAGAGACACAGGGATGTGTTCAGAGTTCCGTGGATGCTTAGTGACCAAACTTTGTGTCTCTTTCTATGTTTCTAATCAGGGGTGAAAGGGCAACAAGTGAAGCAGAGTCCTGTGTCCTTGGTTCTGCAGGAGGGAGAGAGTGCAGAGCTGCAATGCAACTTTTCCACCTCTGCAAACCAAATGCAATGGTTTTACCAAAGCCCTGGGGGACACCTCATCAGCCTGTTCTTTAATCCTTCTGGAACAAAGCAGAGTGGAAGACTGAAGTCCACGACAGTCACTCAGGAACGCCGCAGCTCTTTGTACATTTCCTCCTCTCAGAGCACAGACTCAGGCACTTATTTCTGTGCTGTGGATCCACAGTGCTCCCCACACACCTGCAGCCAGCACACAAACCTTCAGTTAGGTGGGTGTGGCCGAACCAGTCATAAGACATCAGGAATCTACAACAGAAAACTTCCTGGTTTAGTATCCCTTTCCTGCAATGGTAGAGTTGTAACCTCAGGTAATCTCCTGGCCTCAAAGATTCAGGAGTGTAACATGAAGGCCTGCTAGTTGGGGTTTCTGTCCTGTCCAGTTCCTACAGCCAGTAAGCCCCCCCAAAAGATCACACAGAGAGTCTGCATTGAATATAAACTGATTGGCCCATTAGCTCAGGCTTCTTATTAGCTCTTGTAGCTTATATTAACACATTATCTTTATCTATGTTAGCCACATGGCTCAGTACCTTTCTCAGTACAGCAGATCACATCCTGCTTCTTTGATGGTCTGGGCAGGTGTACTTCTAAAGGCTCAAAGGAAACCAAAGAATCTAGATGGATGCCAGTAGGAATGAATGACCTAAAGGAAATTAAGCAAGCCAACATTAATTATGGCTTGCATTCTAAATTTCTTAAGGAAATGTTAAGAACTTGGGCTTCTAATGCCAGGGCTATATCCCATGATTTCTCCCAGTTAGCATCAACAGTGTTGGAAGATGGACCTTCCTTGATGTTTGGAGTTTATTTCAAAGAAGAATCCAAACCTATGGAACAGCAAGGAAGAGCAAAACAGAAGTTTGGTTTTTTCTTTGATTCTAAATATATACTCCCTCTTGAAGCATAAATATCCCCGTTAGAGAATTAAAAGAGAATTTGATGGGAGGGCAGATTCAATGTGATCATTTACATCACAGTCTGCTGAACTCACGAAGAATAAAGGTATTATAAGGCAAAGGCAGGCTTCCAGGTAACCCTGCTGTGGATAGGGCCAGGGTTAGTGAGCAGAAAACAAGCTGCAGCAACAGCAAGAACATCAAGCCATGGAAGATGCAGAATATGCAGATAGCTGGATGCTCTTCCTTCCTTCCTGTTGATGTGATAAAGAACTCTGAGAAAAAGCAACACAAAATGTGAAAGGATTTATTTAGCTTTTACTTAGAGTTTATAGTCAATTATTGCTGGTAATCACAGCAGTAACTCAAACAGAACATTATAACAGAAACTATGGAGAAACTGCTACTAACTCACTCACATACTCATACTTAAGAAGCTTTCTTATGTAACCTAGAATACTGTCCCACTGAATGGTGCCACCCACATTGAGCTGGTCTCCATTCAATTTGAAATTTAAAGAAAAATAATGCTTGGAGTCTTAATGCTATTTTGTTGAATTTATAAAAGAATTTGAGGTAACTTGAAGCTAGATAACCTTTTAATTCATTATTTTAGTTCCCTTTTAATATATTTAACTTTATTTATTATTGATCAAACTCCTCTGTCTAAACGTCTTTAAGAAAACAAAGACAATAGCAACTATAAGAAAGTATTTAAATATATCTTTTTCAACTAAGTTTAAAGAGATTATCCAAAAAGTCTTTTAACTCAATAAAAGAGAATAATTTATTCTAAAATGTGTTAAATGAGCCGGCCCTGTGCAAAGGAGTGTGTATGGGATGAGGACAAATTATTAGGATTAGTTTCAGATTATGCTGGTTTAGTAAGTGGTGGTTGTAGGTTCTCCTCCGAGATCCATGGCTTCACTAGCTGATGGAGACCATTGCAGAAAACAGAACCAGTCAAAGTGTAGAGTGGTGGAGTCTAGTCCCTATAGCTATGTCTACAATATAACTCCTGCACCGAAGGCTTAGGAAACCCTGAAGAAGAGGGGATAAAAGATGATAAGTGCCAGAGTAACAAGGAGTGTGCCATGAAATTGTGTCTCCTAGGAATGTCAGTATCCACACCCAAGAACATTCACCAACATGACTGCCTAAATATGAGCCAAATAGAATAATTGCTATATTAATGTTCAAGTGGAAAGAGCACAAAGTATCAGTCCTAGCTCATGAGCTACTGATGTGGGAGTCCCCTCTATGTGCTGTGATTACCATGCTGTGATTACCATAAGGAAACTGCCTTGGCCTGTTAATAGGGCAGAACTTTGGTAAGCAGGGAAGACAGAACTGAAATTTGGGAGAAGGAAGGCAGAAATGGAGATGCCATGGATCCACTTCCAGAGATAGACATGCTAAAATTTTGCTGGTAAGCCACAACCTCATGGTGATACACAGACTAAGGGAGAGGGGTTAAATTAATATGTAAGAGTTAACCAATAAGAAGTTAGAGCTAATGGGTCAAGCAGTAATTTAATTAATACAGTTTCTCTGTGCTTATTTTGGGGCTAAGCTAGCCAGGCAGCTGGGAAGAACAAGCAGGCCCTGTTCCTACAGATTGGCATGCCAATGTGATGGACTAAATCCACATAAAATCTGAGAGGGCTTGAAAAGGAATTCTAGACCAAAAAAAACCTGCAGAGTTTAACACAGCTTCTTGATGTTTGCTGGTGCTGTGCCACAGCTCTATTAACAGAGGTTTTCTTGATTCAACCATAGCAGGAAAAAAAATCCATGCAGTTTTAGAACGTGGCTTCCTGGGACATGCTGCCAACACAAACTCTGGCTATGGAGCATTTGAATGGCATTTGTGGGCTTGGTTGTTTGTATGCCCACTCATGGTCAAGAGGAAAGTAGCTGAGAGTATGCCCATGACTCAGTTCTCCCTAACTCGGCAGGTGGTGGAATCAGATCTACTAGGCGTTCACAAGTAGGAGAACATAGTGCATGGTGGATTCCTGCCACTATACACAGAGATATTTCCAGGCCGTGCAGTGTGCTGCATGACAGATTTAGCTATTACTCAGATAAAAAAGGTTTATGTGCTGCACGCTCACTCTCAGAGTTAAAGTGCTGAGCACGCTCCTACCAGACCTGACCAGGTATGTCCACCATTTTGAAAGTGGAGAGAGTCAGAATCAGCATCTAGAGCAGCTGCAACCAAACTGCTTACCATTTTAAAAGCTTTTTGAGACAGTAAAAAATTACAGATAATGCAATAAGGACAGATTCAAACATAAAAGAACTCTAAATGGGTTACAATGTTGGATAAATGTACATAGGCTTGGGAGAGAGAGGAAAAGGAATATAGAGAGTTGGAAAAAAGGAAATCATGTTTTTCAAAAAATAGTCTTTAAAGTGACAAAATAAAGACAGTCATAGATTAAAAGAAGTAAAGAAAAATAAGCCATGTAAAGGTAGAATATACATAGAGAGTCTGAATTATATATATGACTGTGTTTACTTTGAATTTTTTGACTGTGAAGGAGCTAATATAGAGAGACATGTCATTGTATCTACTGCTAAGCTAAACCAGCATGTATATTATAAAGGTATCATGACTTCCAAATCTGGGTCTAAAAATATGTTGCTTTGGAAAAGACGTTCTTCTTTTGTTTTCATAGAAGGTGAGAACCTGTGGATTGCTTCCAGACCAATATGGTTTGATGGAACATGATCTCTTGAAAGGTTGCCATGAAGACCCTCAAAAAATTACTTCATCCAACTGCTGACTGAGATGAACCTAGCATGCAGGAAAGGCCTGAATAACAGTGCCCCCAAACATTAGAAGTAAGCTCATGTTCCCAAACATTTTCTATAAATGTCTATTTACATTTAAAGGGGTATGTGATATAGATATGAATAATTTGCATTGGTATGAATCTTGGTTTATTGATACAAATTTAAGGTCAATTTTGTTATATGTATATTTCTGCTCTTGATTAAGGTATTGTGATTGTGTAGTTTATTTTAAAAATGCAATGTATAATTATAGAAATATAGGTTGATAGATAATCATCTATAATAGTCAAGATTGTAGTCATTACTTATCATACATGTTAGATTTTCTAGATGTATAGCAATATATTTCAATTAGATAAGTGGTCTTCAAATCTTTTAGAGACATTCAAAATATGGCATTTAAAATGTTTACAAACTTAAGACTTTTCATGACAGTGAGACACATCTGCTCCTGGCAGCACCAAGCTACTTCAAGAGGATGATGGGCATTAAAGATGCTCCTTATGGAGTTGGTTAGCCATTTGGGTAAGAAACTGCTCTTGCCTGAACTGCTGAACTGAACATGCAGGATCCACAGAGAAATCGCTGCTGAAGTTGCCTAAAGGTGAGACAAACTTTTGAGGTTCCTGCTTCATGAAGGAGTCTGTGAGACATTCTGCAGGATACAGAAGAAAAGAACTGGCAAACTTCCAGTATAGGTAGAACTGTCTTTGAAATTTCCTGCTTCATGGAAAAGTCTCCTGGATACTTTGGGCCTGTAGGATGAAGACAGATGCCCCAATGGTACAGAAGAACTTTGTGTGACTGTCCAGGTAGCACAATGTCTCTGTCAAGTCTAGAGTTTTAGAAGTTGCTTACAATGTACTTCCTGTTTACTTAGGTAATATTATATCCTTCTGGAGTCTTTGATGGAGTTGAAGAATTTATAGTTATAGTTTTACTTAGTTATGATAAAAGATAAAGTAGAGATAAATGGTGTAACTGTAATTCTTGTTTAATAACTGTTTTGTTATATGTAATGTTACTATGTTAAAGTTAAAGCATTCCTTTTTATTTAAACAGAAAAGGGAGGTGATGTGGGATTTCCCTCTGTATGCTATAATTATCATTAATGAATAAAGAAACTGCCTTGGCATGTTGCTAGGGCAGAACTTAGGTAGGCAGGGAAGACAAAACTGAATGCTAGGAGAAGGAAGGTGGAGGAGGAGACACCATGGATCTGCCACCAGAGATAGACATGCTGAAACTTTGCTGGTAGGCCACGACCTCGTGGTGATACACAGATTAATGGAGAGGGGTTAAATAAGTATGTAAGGGTTAGCCAATAAGAAGTTAGAGCTAATGGGTCAAGCAGTGATTTAATTAATACAGTTCCTGTGTATTTTGGGACTAAGCTAGCCGGGTGACTGGGACAAACAAGCGGGCCTTCCCACTACAAGCTACTGGCAGCTAGGGAATGCTAATACTTGGAGACAGGTTTTCCCAGGGAAGAGTGTACCAATTGGTTATCCAATACAGACTGGTCTGCCTAAAAACATACAAACAAGTAACATTATACATATAAGAGCATTGCATTTGTATATTTAGAAAAAATTTGTTTATACATGTATGTGTAACAACCATTAAAGAAAGAAGAGGCCATGAAGTTTAAAGGAAGCAAAGACAGCTATAAAGAAAGTTTTGGAAGAAGGGACTGTTGTGATTATATTAAAATCAAAGAAATAAAAGAAATGGTAAAAGTGAAAGAAAAACTTTATAGTTTACTAAGCATATGTACAGTCTATATATGGGGTCAACAAAATATGGCCCACATGAAATCCAAATATTTGCCTATTTTATAAACCTTTGTTGTATATAATGAATATTGTTATATCCTTTTGTCTTATAAATGAATGGCTTCTCTTGTTCTCCAGAATGACGTAGTTTTAGGCACAATAGAAAGACAGAATCATGAGGATGCATGGAGAAAAGGCTGGAAAGGGGAGGAGAGAGAACTATGCTATAGCTGACCTCAACAAAGACACAATCATTTTCCATATCAAAAATATTGCAGAGAAAGATTCCATGCTTTTCTTTCTTCAAAGCTTGAACTTCTAAGCTCAGGACAGTGTTGAGTGTGAAGACCTTATTTGTCCACAGAGGGGCAGTGCTGCTCAGAGCAGATGAACATTGTGGATCCTCCACCTTCTCCTGGATAAGCTGGAGGTTGTTGTATAAAATAACTAAACCATTATCGCCTACATGGTTAACCTTCATTACAGAACAAATGCAATTATCAGTCTAGCCATTTACCTATATCATATCTTTTATCCTGAGCCCATAGTGTTGACAAATAGAAATTTACAAGTGAACACTAGGAAGGTACATGCTATCCTTGAAGGCCTGGGCCACAACAACTTCTCTAATGTACATTTCTGAGGTTGTCGGCCACACTAGGTTCAATATCCAGTCACATTGATATAACCTGTGCCTAGAAAGAATTATGTTAGGTGTTCTGTCCACTTCTACTCATGGTTTGAAGCCAGTTCAATATTTTCCTCCATCAGCATCTTCTTTCACTGGGTCAGGATGCAGTGCCAACGCCATTTACTTCATTGTCTTGTCTAGACACACAGATGTCCCCTGTAAGCTTTAGTTTTCTGTTCTTGCGTGCTGATTTCCAGAATGAAGATTAGAACAGTGTGTGTCATGAAAGCCACCTGAGCACTGCCCACACAGTAGGCAGTTAGGCACTTAACAAATACATAGGACTACTTCCTCATCTTGTTAAACTCTGTTTTCAAACATTTGATATTTTAATATCAAATGAAAACTTCAGAAATAAGCATCCTATTCATTTTAAACCAACATTTGCTTCCTGGTAGTATCAGGTAGTACCAGTAATTGTGAACATCGTTGTACAACATCTTCCTGTTGTCTATGCCACTGGTCTGTTCTCACTGAGTAGCCATCTGTGTCCTCAGAATGACTCTTCAGGGATCAAAGTGCTGTGTGGTGCTGCAATTTATAGATGCAAAAGAACAGACACATGTGCTTCATTTCAGTGAAAGGGTTAAAACTTTTTGGAGGTGCGTATGTATAGAGAGGAAGAAACATAATGTGTGGATGGTTCAGCAGTATTTGTGATTTGAGGCTGAAGGGCATCATGGAGTGGATGTCTTCTATGTTCGATAATTGTCTGCTGAAGGGAGTAAAGGAAAAAGAGAAGACACCGAAATGTAAAAGATAGGAACATAAAATTCCTAGGATGCTTAAGTAAATCTGTTCAGATAGAATTTCCTTCCTTCCTTTTCTGATGTTCTTGCCTCTACCTTCAAGTGCTGGAATTACAGGCATGTGTGCCATATCCAGTTTTTACATGCTGGCAGTCAAACTACAGTCTTGGAGGTTCACCCTACTGACTGAACTACACCCTCAGTCCTTTCTGGAGACTTTGTGGAACATGGACCATTGCCTGCTGTTGGGCTGTGATTGGGTCTTTGATGATGTCACATATGCAACAATACCCTCTCTGTGTGTAGCTTCCTCATGTCTTTTAACTCCTATTATTTACAGCACAAACACTCTCTGCTTTAGCAGATGTTGCTTCATTTATTCTGCACATTCATTCAATGCCTTATACATATAAAGCCAAAGTGATTTTCATATTTGTATTTTATTTATGAAACTACATATGAGGAAGATACTAAATGCTTTTTCAAATTTCAAAATGAGAGCAGTCAACATGCATTCTTGAAGGTGTACCCTGTGTAGGTTGTAGAATGTTTTCTACCCTCTCACACTCATCTGAAGACCAAAGGCTTTCCAGAGGAGATCATTCTACTAACGTCAGTTTTCTTTTAAACATGTGTAATTTTAGATACATTTAGTTTGTAAGATTATAATGAAATTTCAATTGATTCAAATCTATGCTTTGTAAGGTCATGTAAACAGTGGAAATGTGAACAATTATAATTTAAGTTCTCTTAGCTGAATGACTCACTTGTTCATGATTTTCTCTTATAAATGGATATTATATCCATTGTGTGTCTTGTTAAATCTTATTAATATTTGCAATTAAACCAAAATATCTGGGCCTGAACAGAAGGTTCTATGGTCAAGAGTACTTGGTGTATTGGTGCTCACCTTGCCTGCCCATGCTAGGATTTTGTCTGCCGTAAGCTTGCACAGGCCTTGTACAAACTGTCTCAAAACTGTGCCTTCATATGTGCAGCTGTTCTGCTGGGTCCAGAAGACACCATTTCCTTGTAGTTCTTCACCACTGCTGACTCCAACACTCTTTATATTTTTTCTTCTCCACTGATTCCTGACCCTTGGGAGTGGGGATCAGCTATGTGATATAGATATCCCACTGCCTCCTGTTCTCTGAATATTCTTGTCCTAGCATAATTGCATTTTAACCCTTTTTATGTATGTGTGTATAAGCTTTCTAGAAAAGAAAAATTTAAATCAACCCTTTCTTTAATCATATACTTACCATAATCATCTGCGTACATGAATTGTGAGTTTGTTGTAAAATCTTAGTATATGCGTTTGCAATCATTTCCCCATAGTCATCTTGCCTCCCCCTCCGCTGTCCTCTCCCTTCCCCGTCCCCTCTCCCTTAATCATTGTATAACTTCTATTTTTAGATCATATTTACTTTTGTTTTTCCTTATTTCTTGTTAGTTTTCACATATGAGAACACATATGTTGTATGCATTTACATGTCTGCTTTATTTGCTTGACATCTTGTCATTCAATAACATCTGTTTTCCTAGAGAAGGCGCCACTGATTTTTCCTTGCAACTAAATATTACTGTTGTTTCAAAAATAATGTTTTCTTCACTCATCAGTTGATCACTGGTACCTAGGGTTTGTCTGCATCGTGTTAATGTTGCTATCATAAGCACACATATGCATGTGTTTCTCTATTATGATGACATCAGTTACCCTGTATATATGCCCATAAGTGTTATTAGCTAGATAATTGGTCTTTTTATCTTCCTTCCTTCCTTCTTTCCTTCCATCCTTCCTCCCTCTCTCCCTCTTTCTTTCTTTCTTCCTTCCTTCCTTCCTTCCTTATTTTCAATTTTTCAGAAAATCCACATTGCTATTCTTGATGTACCAACACACATTTCTACCAACAGTGTAGATTGGTAGAATTACAATGAGGAGATTTCTGATTCTCAATAACTGTATTTTCAGTGAAACTAAATTTGAAAAAAAAATGGGGAAGTGCTTCCTACGTCAGAAATAGCTTTAGACAAAGTGCTTGTGAGGGGTGGAGCCTGTTGAAAGAATGCATGTATCTGTGAAGTTGGAGTCTGTGTTCTGAGGGAGATAAAGGCCACCAAAGTTCTCCACAAACTTCAGTCTAGGAAGAATGAACAAGATCCTGAAAGCATCAATTTTAATTCTAGGCCTTCACTTATCCTGTGAGTCAAGGAGAACAAACTTCAGAATATGGGATTAATATAAAGGCATGAGAAATTGGGGAACCAGACAAAATCAGGAATGTCAAAACTATAAGCAAGTAGTACATTCATGGAAACCTAATGATATCTGTTACTTCTCTACACAGGGGTGAGTGGCCAGCAAAAGGGGAGACCTGATCAACAGCAGGTGAGGCAAAGTCCCCAATCTCTGACAGTCTGGGAAGGAGAGACTTCAGTTTTGAACTGCACTTATGAGGACAGCACATTTGACTACTTCCCATGGTACCGGCAGTTCCCTGGTGAAGGCCCTGAATTAATAATAGCCATACGACTAGTGTCAAACAAAAAGGAAGATGGACGATTCACAGTCTTCTTCAGGAAAAGTGATAAACAGCTCTCCTTGCACATCAGAGATTCTCAGCCTGGAGACTCAGCCACCTACTTCTGTGCAGCAAGTGCACAGTGATCTCCAGGCACCTGCAGCCCACACCCAAACCTGCAGCTGTGCTCCAGCATAGCCCTGCTGTGGGGCTGAGCGTGGCAGAGGTGCAGAGGAGTTTTCATTTGCAAAAACAAGTGACTGGAGACTCAGTGAACTTAAGAATTAGACTCATTCAGGCCACAGACAGACCAAGATGAAGTTACAACTTGATTTTCTCCAGTCTCCCTTTGCTTCTCAGGCACCACTGGAGTTATTCATGTATTTACTTAACTAGTTTAACTGAAATGCTTTCCCGAGAAGTTATACAAATATTTCTCTGTTATGTTGGTTTGTACTAAGTAGAAATTATAAAGTCCCCATATCTCTACACTCTTGTGAACAATGTTATTAATGTGTGGACATTACAGCATAATGTCGGTCACTTTGTACCTTATGTGATAGAAATCACACAGAATTGTCTTTTACTTTAACCTCCTCTGATAACAGAAAAGTGATGGTTTATGTGAGCACCGACTATCTATTTCTTCTTTTCCTTTTATATCCCCATCCACCTTCAGTAAATTAAAGTGTGTAAACCGGGAGGCACTCAAAAGGATGCAAGTGTGTTTACAATAGATAAATTACAACTGCTTGTAAAGAATTCATTACTCACATCATGAAAATATATAAATTTCACTAAGGAAATTGTTTCACATGCATTTCATAGACGAACAAAGTGAAATTTCTAATGTAATTATTTTTAGATAACAGAAAGAGCTGCAGGTTTTATGGCCATCAGCAGTGCATACAATGGAGAAAGACCTCTCATTGCCTAACACATTGCAGGGTTTACTCACTTAATGCTAGATAAATATAACAAGATTCCCACTGGGGAAAATTTTAATCAGTTTATAAATTTAATGCTTCCATGCTACATAGTTGAAGGTTGAACAAAGGCTTTCTTGAGGATGCAGAAGAGAGAACTGTAAAACTCTGGGCACCTCAAGACAGAACCCTGAGCTTCCTATGGGTTGAGAGGCTGGAAAATATTTAGAGATCTGAGAGCAAGAGAAGACAGTTTAATTATAATAACAGAATCATCACTACTTGGATGTCTTCATGTGGTGTCCAAGGCAGAATGTAAGTTTCAGAACAACCTGGTCTACTGAGTGAGTGTCAGGACAGGCAAGCTAGGTAGTAAAAGAGACAATTGAAATCAGAAAGGTGGTGGATATGTAATTCAAAAAGGGAGACAATTCTAGCCTCAGCAAGCAGCAGAAGTTGGCAGCCATGGTCACATGGGTTCTATTTTAGAACCAAGGATGAACTCTGTGGAATCTCTCCCTGCAACCAAGGAAAGCCACTGTGGCCAGATATGTAGTGGTGATGTGCCTGAATGGAGGTACAGAAAGGCAATTCCATGAAGTTGTAAAGGTTCAACCTGCATTGCATTGGAGACCCTTATACCATGTTTTCTTGAATGACTGAATTCTTTTTTACTGTTCTTTAAATATTAAGCTTTATTTTTTTTAAGATTTAACTTTTATTTCCATTTGTGTGTGTGCAGGCCCATGTGAATATCCACAAGCTTGTGTGTATACATGGGTACATGCACCTGTGTGCGTGTGAAGGACAGAAGATGGTGTCCACTAAGAGCTGGAGTTGCAAGTTTGGCAGGATACTTAGCTTGTCAAGTAAGTTCTGAGATCTGAACTTCCATCTTTATGATTAGCAGCAAGTGCTTTCCATTGCTGAGCCACCTCTCCACCAACCCTAAGCTTTATTTTCACTGGGAAGTATTGTTTGTCAATTACATCACAAGGAAAGACAAGGCAGCATTTAGAATGAGACCAATTGTCTAGCCCATCACTCAAACCCAGTGTGCTCCACAGCCCCATCTCAGAGGTTGTGGCTATGCAGCATGGAGAGCATTCAGCTGCTCTGTGGAGAACTAGAGCAGGGGCACAGCCCTGTCATCCTGAGCTCCATGGGCTACTGTGGCTCCCATGGTCTCCTGCTTAGCCACAGAGACTGCAGTCCAGGGCATGTGCTGCCTGTCAGCACTCAGCAGTGAGATGAACAGAGGAGTATATCTCAGATACTGGAAACTTGTCCCCAGTGTACATGTTGACCTTGTTTGCTGTCTTGAGACAAATGAAAGTTTAAGAGCTACAGTCTAAATGACGATACAGCAGTGCCCCAGATCCAAACTATGGAGCTTTATCTTTGGATTAAGCTTACTAAACCTCTCAATGTTCACAAAGATTCACTGTAGCAGGCAAAAACCTGACTAATAGGGTCTGAGGGTAAATGAAATAAATAAACTCACATGAATCCTTCATCATGTCGCATTAATATTTCCATGCCCTCTCTAATGCCCGTGCTGTTCCTCGTTCCTTGCTGTTCCTGTTGTTCTTACTGTGCTTGTTTACTGTTGTTCCCCCACACATAAGGTTTTTAGTCTAAATAACCCACATATACATTAACAATGGTATCAACATGCACTTCAGAACCATAAAAAACCAGCACTCCAAGAAAAGGTGACCCCACCCAGAAAGTAGAAACTCAAGACAGGAATCTGGAGGCAGGGATTAAAGTAGAGATCATGGAAAAATTCTACTTATTGCCTTGATTCACTGACCACCCTGATTACATTTTTATACACCCCAGGACTTCATGTCCAAGGGAGGTTCTACCTACAGTGCGATGGGCCATTGTTGTAATAAGAGCGGCGGGGCTGCTTCCCGCCACTTGGCTAGCTTATGTCCCAAAATAATTACACGGAAACTGTATTCTTTTAAACACTGCTTGGCCCATTAATTCTAGCCTCTT
>NW_004949215.1:709088-725396 GCF_000317375.1 Microtus ochrogaster | reverse complement strand
AAAAAAAAAAAAAAATCTCAAAGCCAACTCCCAGTGACACACTTCCTCCAACAAGGCCACACCTCCTAACCCTTGTAATCCTCTCAAACAGTTCCATTCTCTGGTGATGAAACACTCAAATATATGAGCCTATGGGGCAATTTTTAATCAAACCACCACACTCTACTCCCTGGTTGCCATAGGCTTGCAGTCATATTATAATGAAAAATGTATTCAGTCCAACTTCAAAAGTCCCCACAGTTTTTCAGCCTCAATACTGTTTAAAAGTCCATAGTTTATAGACTCTTTTGAGATTTATAGCAATGTATTAACCATAACACCCTGTGAACTAAAAACCCAAAATCAGATTGCATACTTCCAACGATGGTTATACCTTGTGGTTCCAAAAGGGAGAAAAGTAAGAACTGTGAGGAAATACTGGACTGAAATCTAGCAGGGCAAGCGCCAAATTCTGCATCTCCATCTTCATCACCATCTGATGTCAAATGACTCCAGAATCCAACTCTTTCCTACTTTATTGACTGCAACATCTTCTCTCTCTTGGGCTGGTTCCATACCTGGAATGAAGCTTTCCTTGGTAGATACCCCAGGACTCTGGCATCTCCAACACCTGGAGGTCTCCAAGGAAATTCAGACTTGACCTTCACTGCCTCACGTAATGAACTCTCTAAGCCTCTATGCAGAGACAACCCTGACACATGTCTGGCTTCAGCAGGTTTCCTTAGACATGAAGGGAGATTCTACAACTGCTTCTTGTATCCTCGACTCTAAAGTCAGAGCCATGTGGCTGAAGCTGCCAAATTCTACTGCTTGAGGGGCTGAAACTTGGGCTCATTGTTCAGTTACATTTGTATTAGATTTCTGTTGTTGATGGTTTCCCGCACTGCTTAAACTTCTCTTTAATTCCTTTACACAGTTTGGAAGCTTAGCTGCATGGCATCACAGCTTCCTTTACTACATATATCATCAGGCTTCTCTTTAATGTTTTTATATCCTTGAGCACAGGACTGAGCTCTGTTGTATTACCAAAGAATTCCACAACAGCCTGGAATGGAGCATAACAAAGTTTTATTTATTTGGGGATAAACTCACAAGTGTAGTGACCCATAGTCCTCTGTATGGAACCAAAACCAGTAGCAAAGAGGGCCACACATGCAGGCTTTTTGTCTGAATTTATAGTACATGAGACCACACACAAAGTGGGCCAGTATCTCAAAGGCTATTTGTTGAAGGAGTTCCCACAACACCTCTCCCTTTTGTCTAAATAAGAGAGTTCTAAGTGTAGTAAGAGGAGCGGCGGGCTGCTTCCCGACACCCAGCTAGCTTTATCCAAAATAATTACACGGAAACTGTATTCTTTTAAACACTGCTTGGCCCATTAATTCTAGCCTCTTATTGGCTAACTCTTACATATTGATCTAACCCATTTCTAATATTCTGTGTAGCACCACGAGCTGGCTTACCAGGAAAGATCTTAGCCTGCGTCTGTCTGGAGTGGGAGAATCATGGAACCCTGACTCGGCTTCTTTCTCCCAGCATTCTGTTCTGTTTACTCTGCCTACCTAATTTTCTGTCCTATCAGGCCAAGCAGTTTTCTTTATCAGTTAACCAATGAAAGCAACAGATAAAATACAAGACCCACCTCCATCAGGCTATCTCTCATATATTATTAATCAAGAAAATGCTGCACAGGTAATCCTTCATGCCAGTATGAATAAGAAGATTACTCAGTTGAGGTTTCTTCTTCCCAAGTGATTGTGGTTGTGTTTAGTTGTAAAACAATAACATGTCGTTATTAAACTATAATTTTCATATCTTACTGATTCATAGGATATCATAATAATATCACAATATAAAACATCATAATGCTTTAAAATATTCATTCTTTTTTAAAAATATTCAGACTCTAGAATCTCAATGTCCCTTAAAATATCAAAATTCTTTTAACTATGAAACCGCATATAATTAAAACAAGTAAAAAAAAACTATTTTACTCTAAGAAGGAAGAACCAGGTAACAATTAAAATCAGATCAAAGCTAAAACCCAAAGCTCTAAAGAAAATATTAAATTGACTGATGTTTGAAACTCACTCATGATTTTCTGGGCTCCAACAGACTTGGAAATATGCACTTCTATTGGTTTGCCATCTATAGCACAAATAACTTTATTGCAGGGTAAACTGATCCCACTATATTTGTTGGTGGTCCCACAGTGCTAGTATCATCAATATGTTTGAGTCTCCACTGCTACAGAGGTTGAACTTTCATTAATAGCCTCTCTTGCTTCTCACCATGACTCCTCTAACCCTGGTATCTCTACTAAGACTATGTCCACTTTTAAGTCATTGTCATGCTGTTTTATTATTACAGTTTTGTAGTGTATTTTGAAATCCATAATGCTGATACCTCCCTCAGTTTTCTTTTTATTTAGGTATGTTTTGGCCTACTTTGGTCTTTTGTACGTCCATATAAATTTTTAAGTTTTTTTATTATTATCTGTGAAAAACAGTCTTGAAAATTTGTTCATGGATCACATAAATTAATCTCATAAAAAAAGGCTCCTTAACCAAAAAAAAAATCAGTATGTAGATACAATGTAATCACAATAAAATTTCCTGGTATATTTTAAAAGTGGTTTCCCTTTCCTTCTCTAATGGTATTAGAGTTTAAGGTCTTGCATTGAGATAGTTGATTAATTTTTAATGAATTTTGCTCAGGGTGACAAAGGCATAGTTTTATTCTACTACAGAGAGATATTTATTTGTACCATTTACTGAAGGTGTCTTTCACCATTGCATGTGCTGTAGTTATATTGCTTTATGAGTCTTCAAGTATAATTCCATTGGTTCATGTATCTCTTTCATTAGAACAAAATGTGTTTTTCATCCATGATGTAACCCTATAATTAGATATCATAAATTGTGCTATCTCCTACCTTACTATTTCTACTTAGGATTAGCTTTGACTATTTTGGTAATTTTGTTAATTCATATGTTATTAATGCTTTTATATCCCTGTGAATCATAGTATTGGATTTATGATAGTACTATTATTGAATCTTTAGATTTCTTCCAGTAGAATAACAATTTCATAAAATTAAAAGCAAACAAAATTCTTGGCAAGGAGGCTGCACTGTGGCCCAGTGATTCACACAGTATACTCTTTAGTCCATATATCTTTTCTTGTAAGTCTTCCATGACTCTGGTAGGAAAGTAAAGTGGCAGGAGCACACACTCTCCCCCACAACTAACCCTCCTCCTGCTAGGTTTAGGACTACCAGAGGGAGATTCATGGCGAAAACTATGGGACAAGGTACTGAGAAGATACCAGAGAGCTCAGAAGGTAAAAAGGCATAACAATACCCAGAAGCGTTAAAAATAAAAAAAATAGTGTTTCCTGATGAAGCTCTTATTGACTGGGCCAGCATAGTACACTGAGGTTTTCTTTCCCTTATTTTGACTGAGAGATATCCAGATGGTGAGAATCCTCAAAAGGGCAGAAATCCGTACTGGTGACCTACTTGGTTCTAACTGATGCTCCCAGCTTGACCTCCTACCTCCTTTTGGGAACACTGCCTTGATACTGCAGCTTTTCTGCCAAGTCTCTTTGTGGGGGGACCAGCTCCTTCTTCTTCAGGAGGTTTTTCAGTCTTTTATCTATGCTTTCTTGCTACTGCTCATTAGAAGATTATGTTCTCAGTGGATGGTTGTTCACTCACATACACGTACACTCATGAACATACACATGCATATGAATGCACACATATAAGCACCTTGTGATGCAATAACATGTATAGTTTCCCAGGTCATGCTAATATAAGGAGCAATCATCAGGGATACTTTTGAGAAGAAGGCTCACCTTTGATGGATGAGAGAAGAACACAGTGGACATGAGAGATAGGCCAGCTCAGTCATTGAAATCCCATAAATCTAACGCACAGTCGGGTGGACTTCCGTGGTTCTGCCCCATTAGCCAACAAAGCCTGCTTAGAAATTTCCCAGGCTGTGTAGTACAGAAATGTTACAGCTCTGCCCACCAGCAGGATGGTGACTGGTAAGCCCACTGATCTTGTTCACTGCTTCCTAGTTGTCCCCAAAGTGAGCAACTTCTTGCAAAAGGAGATCCATATACCACAGGCTGCCTCACTTTAGACCTTAAGCAATGAGGTCAGGAAACTAGAAAATCTTTCACAACCAGGAGTCAAAATCAACATTTCCTCCCTGTAAGGTGATTATTTAAATGATTTGTTGAGTAATAAAAACTGACTAAGTCAGAGTCAAATGTTCACATTTTTTACTTCATGTTGAACAATACTCCACAGAAGGACTCAACCACATCATCATTTTTCACTAATCAAATGATGGACATCTAGATAGTTTCTACTTCAAGGATACTCTGAGGATTGATGTTCCACCCTGGATGTCCCCTAGCTTCTCTATGGGTACCTACTTTATGTTCTAGAATCACTGGGTCACCTGGGTGTGGCTTTTCACTGTGATACATCATTTTATACCACCAACAATCTCTGAGGGTCCTCATTTCTCCCAAATTTCAACGAGGCTGATTTTAATTCAGATTGAACAACTTTGAGTACAAGCAGTAACTGAGTTCTTAAGATACAGCAGAGGGTGAGTGCTTTAGACCATCAGAAGCCTAAATGGGGTGCACTAAGTAAGACAGTCCATTCTCACACCACGGTGCGACTATAGGACATGTGCTGGAGTTAGATACAGCCAAAAAGAACTCTCCAAGTCAGAATCTCTCAACAAATAAAATTCAGTCCAAGCTGCAAGACCAAGGTAAACTATGCCAAGGTTAGGCAAAGGTAGAAACAAAATGTTAGCAAGCAATGCAGATGAGGACAAAGCAGGGGACAGAGAAGACACAGTGAGCCACCTGACCATTGAGTGTGCAGTCACCATTCATCCAGAGCAGGGAAGGGACACAAATGCTCAGCAAGCCTATCCTGCCTCTCAGACACCTTTATTTACCACAGTGGCCTCCTCCACTGTACTGCATTCTTTTGATTTACTCAGAATTTGCTTTTCTTGAAGATAAGTATTTTCCCTCTACAAATACCAGAAACCACTGAATTACAGTAATTTTGTGTTCTAGAGAGCCAGGTAGATTTGCAGAAAGATGGACAGCAGCATACAATATTTGATGGATGTAAAGTGAGCAGGCACAAACTTTTCAAAATAATTGGGCTCTAGCATCATTAAAGATAATTCATGAGGGGCGGAAGTAGCCAGAGAGAGCGGGCAGCAAGGCGAGGCGAGAGCTGCACAGGGCCCTACGCTGCCGCGTAAGCATGTCGGACTTCGACAGTTCGAGCAGTAAGCTCAACGAGAATAAACAAGAACGGGACAAGGAGAACCGCCATTGGAAGCATAGCCACAGCTGCTCTAGAAGCCAGGACCAGAAGCGCAGGAGCCGGAGCTGAGATAGGCATGACAGGGACCAGCGCAGTGCCTCCCGAGACAGACGAAGGCTAAGCAAACCTTTGACCAGAGGCACTAAAGAGAAGCACGGTGGATTGATTAGTTCTCCTCGCCATGAGAAGAAGAAGAAGGTGCGTAAATACTGGGACATGCCACCACCTGGCTTTGAGCACATCACCCCAATGAAGTACAAGGCCATGCAAGCTGCGGGTCAGATTCCAGCCACTGCCCTTCTCCCCACTATGACTCCTGATGGTCTGGCTGTGACCCCAATGCCCGTGCCTGTTGTTGGGAGCCAGATGACCAGACAGGCCAGACGCCTCTACGTGGGCAACATCCCATTTGGCATCACTGAGGAAGCTATGATGGACTTCTTCAATGCCCAGCTGCGCTTGGGGGGGATTGACTCAGGCCCCTGGCAACCCAGTCTTGGCTGTGCAGATTAATCAAGACAAGAATTTTGCCTTTTTGGAGTTCCGCTCAGTGGATGAAACAACCGAGGCCATGGCCTTTGATGACATCATCTTCCAGGGCGAGTCATTGAAGATTCGAAGGCCTCATGACTATCAGCCACTGCCTGGCATGTCAGAGAACCCCTCTGTTTATGTGCCTGGCGTTGTGTCCACTGTAGTTCCTGACTCTGCCCACAAACTGTTCATCTGGGGCTTGCCCAGCTACCTGAATGATGACCAGGTGAAAGAGTTGCTGACGTCCTTTGGGCCTCTGAAGGCCTTCAACTTGGTCAAGGATAGTGCCACAGGGCTCTCCAAGGGCTATGCCTTCTGTGGGTACTTGGACATCAACGTCACAGATCAGGCCATTGCAGGGCTGAATGGGATGCAGCTAGGGGACAAGAAGCTGCTTATCCAGAGGGCGAGTGTGGGAGCTAAGAATGCCACGCTGAGTACCATCAACCAGACACCTGTAACCCTTCAAGTGCCTGGCCTGATGAGCTCTCAGGTGCAGATGGGCGGTCACCCGACTGAGGTCCTGTGCCTCATGAACATGGTGCTGCCTGAAGAGCGGTTGGACCATGAGGAGTACGAGGAGATTGTAGAGGATGTGCGAGTCGAGTGCAGCAAGTATGGGCTGCTCAAGTCCATTGAGATTCCCCGGCCCGTGGATGGCGTCGAGGTGCCTGGCTGTGGAAAGATCTTTGTGGAGTTCACCTCTGTGTTTGACTGCCAGAAAGCCATGCAGGGCCTAACCAGCGGCAAGTTCGCCAACAGAGTGGTGGTCACAAAATACTGTGACCCTGACTCTTACCACCGCCGGGACTTATGGTAGAGGTGGCTGGGGGAGGATGGGGGCAGGGCTGGCTGGGGACTTTACCCCCAACTGTCCCCCCCCCTCCTTTCTCCCCTCTGAAGATGATGGGCAGAGGAGTGACAGCAGAATGACAGCCGGCAGCAACTGGAATGGCAGCAATTATGGGGGGTGGGGGGGGAGTGCTAGGGCAGGAAGGGGTCTGGGCAAGTGCACACAGGCCCACATAGACACAGAGGGAAGGGGCAGGGATGGGGACTGTGTGCACAGCAGGGCAGGTAGGACCCCCACAGCCCCGTCCCAAACAGCCTCTTCTTATCCCTTAAACCCTTTTCCTCGTCCCTTTCCCCATGGTAGGAACATAGCGTGTTTATATTTTATGGCCAAACTATTTTGCATTTTGTTGTCTAGCCCTCCGTGCCCTGCCCTCTCCCTTTGCAGGACCACAGCTCCTGTCCTCTGACTTTTGGTCCTTCCAGTTCTCCACCCTGGTTTCTTAAGTAGTTGATTCTTTAGCCTTTTCCTGACCCCCAACCCATTATCTCTGTCCCGCTCCTCCTCTCTGTGGCAGTTTCATATTTGCTAGTAAGAATTTGCTCATTAAACATTTTGTTGTATTTTTTTAAAAAAGGATAATTCATGAGTAAGTGAGCATATAAATATACAGAAATACAGACACAGTAATGCTCACAAACACATACCTGCACATATAAACACACACATTCACAAATCTCACACAAGCACTTATCCTTACATATATAGGAAACATGGGCAACACAACCACACTCAAACTACATATGGGCACACACATACACACACACACACACACACACACACACAAGGACACTACTGTACAAGAAACAGGCAGGAGAAACACTTAGAGACACACACAAACACATATAGAAATCCACACACAGAGATACGCAGAAATGTACCACACAACACAGACACAGATACACACACACACAAAACACACACATACAGACTTCTGAACCCAGAATAACCAGGGAGAAGGTTCCTAACTTTCATAACCTTTTCTGATGCAGCAGGAGGGAGTGGGTTTTCCCTGCTGTCTACAGGCTATTAGACTAAGTCAAACTCTGCTCCCCTGGCCTGCATTTACTTTTCCTTCCATGAACTTTATCCACACTGATATTCACTGACCCCACAGGTGCCAAGATGATCCATCATAGTCTCATCACTAAACCTACAAAAGACCTTTTGGCAGCTCAAATGAACGAAATTGACCCATGGTCAACATCCAGGAAAGTTTCAACAATTACAGTGCATATAATATGAATTCATCTCCAGTTTTAGTCAGAAGGAGGCTAGTGATGTTACCTGAATTGCTTTTTAGGAATGCACACTCTGTACAACTATGAGAGGGAATCTGTCCTAAGACACAGCCATGCCCATAACACAGTCATCAGCACAATATCAGCAAGGAGATGCTCTGTGGGATTCCATGCAGTGAAGTCAGTGAGATCAATCAGACATTTCCTGTGGGGTTTGTTCTGTGTAGTGAAAAGAAAGAAGTCTACTTTTCATTTTTAAAATAAGTTTTGTTTGAATTTTGTTATTTATTACAAAACACACAAAAGTAAATATGTGTAAAATGCAGAGAGAGCTACTATGTCCTTCTTCTTTACAATCAATTGAAACTTAAAACAATTAGAAGAGATTAAACAATACAGAAGGTCCACTTTAGAGAGCAGAGAAGATCCAAAGAGTGCTGACTAAGCAGATACACTAAAACATAAAATTTCAGGGTCCCCAAGAGACTTGAGCTCAAAGCAATAAGGAAAAGAGAAACAGAGCCTCTAAGTGTCATTTTTTAAGCCTGCAAACAAACACACAAATGTACATCTCTACACATGCATGCATACATCACAAAGACAACATAAATCATAATTCAGCAGAAAAAAAAGAAGAGAACATTATTCTGAATGAACAGTTGAATTTATATTATGTACACCAGGCATTTCAATTGAGACCCACAACGCTACTATCCATCCAATGGGAACTAAAAAATTCTAGGGGAGCATACAACTTAGTCAATCTATGTTGAGTTGATTAAAGAAAATGTTCTCTTGAAGCCTAAGATGTGTCACCCCAACCTTGAGCCTGTCAAAAGTCCTACATCTATAGTCATCCAGTCAGCTCCAGAGGAGAAACTCCAGGGAGAACTGTCCAGGACCACCCACAGAAAGCAGGGTTGACAAATTGATATTCAGGATTCTTTCAGTGTGAATCAAGAGTTGAGCAAAGGGAATAGAAACGTTGGGCTACAGGAAGAATGGAGCAGACCACACCCCCTTATCTGACAATGAGAACCACTTACCTGGCCCAGACACTGGGCACTTGACAACGCCACTCACCTGGCATTGTCACTTGACCTTCCAAGCTGCTTCCTATCTGTGATCTCAGGTGACCTCTGCTAAGCAAATGAACCACAGATCATTGATGAGAGCACTGATCTCATCAATGAAAGCTCTCTGCTATTTCCTAAGCAGCTCCTTGCACAGCAGCCCTTTATCCATGATGAAATGTAGGTGCATGCTTTGTAACTGATCCATCTCCCTCAATGAAGAACAGTTTCCAGCAGAGCAGGAGGCTTTGCTTGCCAATCATCCAGTTTCTTTCAAGAACATGACTCCAAAGAGACTTGTGAATGATCACAGAAATGAACAATAGGATGTTATGTAGGTGAGGGTCTGGATGGACAGGTGGGTGATTTGGTTGCATGTGTGTCTCTGTTTGTGGTTGAACCGGTGAGCAGTTTGCCTCCGTCGCCTGAGTCTACCTGCTGCTGCACAGCACAGGGGTCACAGATCCTCTCACGGACCTCCTTCAAGAGCCTCTTCACCTCCTCACAGCACTCTCACAGTGCAGTCTTCCTCTGCCACAGCTTTCCCTTCTTGAGCTTCAACACATGTACATTATTTTAAAGCTCAGTCAAATCTCATTGGACCAGGCTGTGGAAGTAACTGAACCACCATCCAAACATAGTGAGATCCATTCAACCTCCATTTTCCATCCTTTATTTCAAACATCACCATCCCTAAAAAGTCCCAGACCCCAAGAAGAACAAGACTGCAGCTCACAGTAGCCAAGCCAGTATCAGTCAGATATAGTCCAAACCCAGAGAATAACCAAATTCCAGAAATATTGAAACTACATCTAAAAATCTTGGGGATTCTCATTGGTACCTATTGCTGTATAGAGTACCAGAGCACACAAGAAGTATTTCCAGAGAGATGACCCAACTTCAGGATGCCTTTATAAACTCCACAGAGGATTTCAATATTCCACCAAGGTGAGCACAGTGACCAAGAGTTGTGCTGATCAAAGTGGGGCATTCTGGCCTCAGCACTGACTGGCATGCCCTGGAAACTGTGAAAATGGCAATTCCTCATGCTCTGCCACAGACCCCAAGCTCCCAGGAGTACCGACACACACATGACTTCTATCACCCCCCACACACCACCACATACAGTCAGGATTCCCATGACATGCAGGGAGGAGGCACTGTCTCATAGTATAAAGATGAAGACCAGAGAGGAGAAGTGATACACTTTAGGCCTTGCAGTGTCACACTGAGATGGATGAATGGGCCAGGCCCCTCCAGCTACTGCCAGGAGCTGTGAGCACAAAATCACCTGCTGGTCAAGTACAAAGACTCACCACAAACCCACAGGACTTAGCATGTCCCACAGGCCAGCACCTGTCAAGGCCTCATTTAATGCTTTATGAGCGCTCACACATTACTCTTCCTATCCCCAAACTGCAACTCAGGCCACAGGCTCTGCTTTTCATTGTAGGAAGCAAAATATCCTGTGTCCCAACTCACAACTACCCAGGTTCCAAGTGTTGCCTTTCCAGTGTTCTAATGAAATAGCTTAAGTGCCAGGACAGCCTGAGGTTCAAACTCATGATCCTCAGGAAAGTTTGGCTTAACAATGTGGTATCAAAATGGTGAGCGGAGAACTGGCCATAGTGAACTGAGTACATGTTGTTCTAGTTCAAGGTGGAGAGTTGGGATGGTGCATCCCCAGTAGTCCCTTCAGGTATATAAACACAAGTGAACTTGTGTATTAGAATGGAATAAGACCAGGAGAGTCCATGATGAGTCCCAGGAAAAAGTCCAAGGAAATGCTAGAGACCCAGTTAGGTACCTGAAAAACAAGAAAGCTATCCTCAACCTGGGGTCCATGAGCTATGTCTCTGCCCTAAACTATCATGGCTAGGCATGTGCCTGACTCCCTAATGCAGTATCCTGTTCCTCAAAGGCAAAAGCTGGCCTGACCATGTAGATTTGGAGGACAGTGTCACCTCATATCTGATGTGATACACGTAAGTCCTGCTGTGCTTAGAGCTTAGAAATACCAAGTCCTGATTAAATGTGTCTAGGACCAAAGCATCTGAATGTCTGAGACTTTGGTTCCTGGCCAGGGGTGTTTCCTTCCCTTTTTATTATCATCAGATTCCCATAGAAACTGAAGGAATCCACTACAATGAAGGACAACAACAACCTACACTGAGAGTAACACATAAGCAGTCATTCTTTTGCTCCTGCTGTCCTTCCTTCCCATTCAGGATGAGATTAAGGATCACCCAAAAAGCAACTGCAGGTTCGCACAATTTGTGGATCTCCAAAACTAACCATCAGAAACCGTGTACTCTGGACATGCTCTTTGGGCACTTAGAGAAGCAGCATAGGACCATTGCTTCCCAGAATCTCCCAGATGCTAACCCCCACTACTGGAAGGCTCACCTCAAGCTCCATCTTCTTTAGGAACTTCTCCATTTCCTGCCCAAGAATCCCTGTGCCTTCCCCAGAATCATTTATTTGTCCATGTTTTACACTGACCCTGAAGGCTAGCTTCCTTCTGCCCATCTCTTCTCTCCCCATGTTCTCCATTCTCTCTCCAAAGAAGCCTGTTCAGTCTTGCCAACATGTTAAAGGGCACTGAAAGGCTATCCCACAGTCACTTGGTGATCCCAGAACACTGGTGACGTCACAGGGAATACCAAGGGCTCTTTGGGATACAATAGAATGTCCAGAGAAGGCAATAATAGGGTCCTCAGCAGCAGCCCTCACCTGCCTGCCTGCTAGATCTTCTGTAATTCACTGGAAACTATAGTGCCCTTTCCAGGACCCTTCCCAGAAACACAAAGGAAGACCTTCATCGCCTCCTCATTACAAAGCCCGAGATCTCTGTTGAAATAGGAGTGGCGGGGCTGCGTCCCCAGCACCCCACTGCCCGCAAGGCTAGCTTATGCCCCAAAATAATTACACGGACACTGTATTCATTTAAACACTGCTTGGCTCTTTAGCTCTAGCCATTTTCTCGGCTAACTCTTGCACCTGGACTAACCCATTTCCAATCATGTGTGTCGCACCCCAAGGTGCACTTACCGGGAAGATTCTGGCCTACATCCATCCTGGGTCGGAGCTTCGCTGCTTGTGCCTCAGAGAGCAGAGCTCTCGCCTCTGCCCGCAAGAGTGGAGCATCGTGTCCCTCTAAGGTGTCTGTCCCTGAGAGGAGAGCTGTCGAGTCTCTGAGCTCACTTCCTCTTCCTCCCAGCGTTCTGCTCCGTTCACTCCTCCCACCTACGTTCTAACCTATCAGGGCAAGCAGCTTCTTTATTTAATCAACCAATGACCTTCCTCCATCAGATCTCTCTCTGCTTCATTAGAATATACTCACTACTTCATGTACTGGAAATTGAAGACTCGCTTCCAAACACATCCCAGGTAGTGGTTCATCATTCTTGGGATCTCCAATCAATAGCATGAGGAATAAAGATTTCTAGGTAATTAAGTCATGCTTGTGGGGAGGAAAGTTCAGTTCCCCGAAGGTAACAAGCACATTAGGGAGGCTCTAAAAGGCTGTTACAATAAGTTGGTGTAATGGAAGATTGTGGGTGTCCTGTCAGAACAAAGATCAGTCCCATAGTTGATGTAAATTACCCCTAAACTTTACCAGAATACATACCAGCTATCCTAAGTTAGCAAATGTGTAATCAACATGTGACAGGTCATGCTAGACATATTAGGAACTGGGACTCCCCAGGGGAGTCCTCAACACAAGAGCAGACACTTCCATGAAGAGTGATGGATCATTCCTGCACTCAAGTTCAAGGAAAGATGAATGGCTATTGAGAGACCACACAGAGATATGCAAAGGCATTTCCTAAAAATCAAATTTCTCATAGTCATGGGGAGAATATGTAATGTGTCACTGCTATGGTACTTCACCTATGTCCATTCAGATGTTATATCACACTGAAACCATGTTAGACAAGATTAGGTATCTCAGTAATACCCAGTTTTAGAATTCAAAAGACAGCCTCTGCTCTACATATTACCTCATCTCAATCAAACATGACACACCAAACTTGAGTCTCCCCCTCTGTGGACATCAGTTCTCCTTTCTTTCTATAGGGAGATGAGTGTCTCTAAGAAGTTACCTGGTTTCCTTTGCCTCCCTGAACAAGGTGACTCAGAGGACAAACTCCTAAGACTTATTCAGTGCTGCAGAGGATGCACCTTGGCTTTGCAGCCCTCAGCCATGTGCTTTCAGAAGCCTGGAGATAATTGCTACTGTCTCAATCACTCAGGTAGTGTAGGGCTTGCTAAATCACTTCTTGATGCTTCAGACTCTCACGTTAATGGAGAAGTCATTCATGGCAGAACATAGTCCCCAGATTCACAAAGCTATCCTCAATGGCAGCCCAGGACACCCAGAGCTTTTGGGAAGGGACAGTCTCTGCCTAGGTACACTGACCTAATAGCTCTCAGTCTGAACTGGACATCTGTGTGCCACCCACAGCTGGAAGTGAGAAACCTTAGGGTCACTGGATGACAGCAGCATTTGCTGCATCAATCCTGCTAGTGGCTGTAACGCACAGCATGACAACCTCAGGCTTTTCCAGGATACTCTCCATTCCCTATTAATACTGGCACACAACTTAAAGGACTCCAGTGGGGGCAAAGTGCAGTGATGGTATTGAAATCTCACTAATTCATATGTCTCCTTCTCCACTCAGAGTGAATGCAGAGGGCTCCCAGCCTTGTCAATTCCTGACTCTGTCAAATCAATCATCGTTAGTCATTGGTGTGGATCAGCCCTTTAGAAAATCAGAGAATCAACATAGGCCTATTGCATCCCAGAAACCCCCAATTCCTGAGCTCTAACCCTGGAAGGCTCAAGGCCATCTCATTCAGAAAGCTTCCTAGTCCCTGCCCTGAACTCACTATGTCTTTCCCACGACCATTTATTTCTCCATGTTTTCCAGTGAGACTGAGTGCCTGCTTTCTTCTTCCTCACTGTGGTCTCTCCATGCTGTCCATTCTCTCTCCCAAGTAGACTCCTCAGTCTTGACAACATGTCTATCGGCAAACCAAATAGGCACTGAACAGATGTCCTGAGGGCACTTGGTGTTGCTACAACACTAGTGACATCACAAGGGATGCTAAGAAGACTCCAGGATACAACAGAATTTCCAGAGAAGGGACTACTGATGTCACAGGCACAGCCTTTGCCTCCTTGCTAATTATTTCTCTATGAACAGAATAGAAGCTGAGGTTTCCTTTCCGTGAGTCTCTCCTGTGACACAGGGGAAGTCATTCAGCACCTCCTCCTTCCAAAGCTAGAGATTTCTCTGCTTTATTAGAATCTTTTCACTGCTTTACCCATGGAGAGTTGAATCCTCACTTTTTAAGCACTGCCCAAGAATGGCTCTTCCCTTCTGAACATCCATACACAATTATATGAGAAATAAAGCATGCCTAGAAGTTAGGTCAAGATGATATGGAGGATGAGGTTTGATCCTCTCAAGTGAACAAGCACCTTGGGAAGGCTAAGGTTAAGGGAAGGTGGCCATTGTGAGTTTGTAAGTGATCTGAGAGTGTTATGAGACCGAACGTGCTCTAGACTGTTCTCTCCGCATGCCTGTGTATTAGTCAGGGCTCTCTAGAATAGCAGAAATTTTAAAATAAATCTGTCTATATATTGAAAGGAGATTTATTAGAATGGCTTATAAGCTGTGCTCTAGCTAATCCAACAATGACTGGCTATGATTGGAAAGTCCATGAATTCAGGACCTGCTCAGTCCAGAAGACTGGATGTCTCAGCTGGTCTGCAGTGTCTGCTGGAATCTTATAGAAGTAGGCTCTGATGCCAGGGAGGAAATATATGTGCTAACAGGGCAAGAGCAAACAAAGATAGAGGAAAAGCTTCCTTCTTCCATGACCTTATATAGGTTTCTAGCAGAAGGGGTGATCCAGACTACATCTGAATTAAAGATCTGAACTAAAGGAGTGTCTCCCTACCTCAAAGACACAGACTAAAGTTGTTCTTTTTATTTCTACTTCACATTAAGCAAAAATGATCCCCAGGTGTGCCCTCTATTTTTGGAGGAGAATTGTGGTAGTGGAATGGAAGGAAATGCTCATACCTCATGCCCCCTGGTTTCCATGTATGGCAGAGTCTCCATCTGTGGGAAGGGCCTAGAAGTGGCAGGTAACACTTCTAAATTATGCTATATTTTATAAGGAATTAAAAGGGACTGCACTGACAGCTAAATCTCTCATCAATCTGATGTATATTGAATTTGATCTGAGTTCATCAAAGTGAAGATTGCTCCTCAGAGTCCTTTTTTGCATATGCAACACCCTCATCAGGCTCTCCAGCACCTCCTGGAGCTCACACCAGGAAGCCAGCCTGTCTCAGCCATGAAGGGTCTTCAGACTCATTATGGGAAGGGTGAAAACACACATAACTAATAGTTAATAACTTACAGACATAGTCCCCTGACAATGGGACTGAGGGAGGTAGGTGCTCCTCTGCCCTGAGTCACAACTGCAAACTGGACACAGACCACTTGAGGCTGCAGAGTAAGAGACCATGGTCTCAGGCTAAGTCACCTTCAGGAAATTGGCGTGTTCCCTGAAGGCAACACAACAAAGAAAGTGGAATCTAGGAAAATGCTTCATTCCTGTGAGATAGATCTTAGTTAACATTTTCTTGTTTCTTGTTTTACAAAGAAAATATCTGACTTTTCCTTCAGTAGAACTATGACCCTGAGGAGCAAGAGATAAGTAGCTGCCCCTCAGCCCCAGAAAAGCTACTGCAAAAGGACAGATGCAGTCATCAGGCTGAGGCACCAACTGGGCTCTGCATCCTCCTGCAGCACTGGTGCTGTGTGGGGAACTCGGCCCAAAGAAGGAGTCTGGTTCAGATGGAAACAGCAGTTTTCTGGGACAGCATTTTTTTTTTTTACCTCAGTCAAATTTTCACCAAAAATACTCTATAAGATTAGGGGACATTTGTTGCTCCAATGCTGTTGGGAACAATGATGAACTGAGATGGTGTAAGGTTGACAGTAAGTTAATTTTGAGGAGATTGTGTGTTTTCTTTTCATTACAAGTCTCATTTCTCAAGCAGTCATATTAATGATGAAAATTTTCAAATGCATTCCTCTATTTTTATGAACTTGAGTGCATTGTCCCCTGAAGTCACCATGTGCAACAGCACAGCAGCTGCTGGCCCTGTCACCGAGGATGCAGCACTCCTGCATTAGCTTCCCCTGTCCA
>NW_004949215.1:703084-707703 GCF_000317375.1 Microtus ochrogaster | reverse complement strand
TGGGTGGGTTTGGCCTTCCCCTGTTATAAGACATCAGAATTCCACAAGAGAGCATCTGCTTGATTTAATATCTCTTTTCTGTATAAGTAGAGTTTTAACCTCAGGTAAGCTTTTGACCATTAAGTGTGGAATTGGGTCTTTAAATTCTCAATATATACTGTCTCCTGAATCATAAATGTCCATGTTATAACTAACAGATAAGCTGATGGAAGGACTGAATCAATGTCAATGTGATCATTTAGGCTGCACAATGCAGAACTCACAAAGGGTTAGGAGAAAAGGGAATGAAAGACAAAGGCAGGCTTCCAGGTAAGCCTGCTGTGGACAGGGTCACTGTCAGTGAGGAGAAAACAAACTGCAGCAACAGCAAGAACATCAAGTCATGGAAGATACAGAATGTACAGAGAGCTGGATGCTCTAGCTTCCTTTCTGTTGCTGTGATAAAGATCTCTGAGAAAAGCAATACAAGGTGAAAGGATTCATTGAGTTTCCACTTCATGGTCATAGTCCATCATTGATGGTAATCAAGTCAGGAGCTCAAACAGAAGTAATGGTGATGCCCACAGTGCGCAGGTCTACATTCATCAATGAAAAAAAATGCTGCTTGAAGTTTTTGTGTTGTTATTTAATTTATAAAAGACTTTAGGGTAATTGAAACTACAGAATCTTTTAACTCATTATTTTATACCCATTTGTATATTCAACTTACTTGTAATTGTTAGATGCTTTCTAGACAGACATCTGAACATCTTTAAGAAAATAACGAAGCAGGCAACTATGAGAAAGTACTCACACATGTATCTTGTCCAACTAACTTTAAATATAATATCTAAAATGTCTTACAACTCAATAAAAAATAATGAATGTCTCATCATAAAATGAGCCAAACGAGCAGACTCTATGTAAAGTAATGCATGTATAAGGACAAATGATTAGGATGTAGTTAGGGATTGTGCTGGTTTAGTAAATGGTGGTTGTAGGTTCCCCTCAAAGTTCCATGACTGTGCTAATACATAGAGGGCATTGCAGAAGCAGAAGCAGTAAAGATGCAGAGTTGTAGAACCTAGTCACAGTGGCTATGACTACAATATAACTCCTGTATCGAAGGTTCAGGAAACATTGACGAAAAGGGGAGGGAATATGATAAGAGCCAGAAGATCAGGGTGTTTGTTGTGAAATTGTGTCTCCTAGGACTGTTGGAAGCTACACTGTTGATGACTCACCACCATGACTGTCTAAGCCTGAGAAGAACAGGACAATAACAGAGATGCTAAACTGGAGGGAAGAAAGTGCACGGAGCCTCAATCCTGGACAACGAAGTACTGGAACCTAATGGATGCTGGGAGTGTGAGAAATATTTCCCAGCAAAGAACACAGCAATTAGCTATTCATTACTAATTGGTCAGCCCTGAAAATGTACTTACAAATAGTATTATTTGGACTGAACAGTTTGTATTTATATATCTAAGGATAACCATCTATTTTCATCCATATTTAACAATGATTTGTGAAAGAAGAGGCATAAATTTGAAAGACAGCAAAGAGGAATATATGGGAGATTTTGAAAGAAGGAAAGGGAAAGAAGAATTAATGTTATTATATTGTAATACCAAAAATAAAGGTGATAATATAATATTTGGTGTAAAAAGTATATTTATGTCTTAATAATCACCATATGTACAAGTTATCTATATAAGACTTGTAATAAGATAGGATTCATGTCAAATATAGTAATCTATTATTTAATAAAGCTTGACTGTGATTAATAAGCATTGGCATTTCCTCATTTCTTATGAAAGCCTTTTCTCATTTTTAAAGACAGAGTAATTTTAGACAAGATAGAAAGATTATGAATTATGATGATGCATAAAGAAAAGGCTAAAAGGGGAATGAAGGAAAACTATGCTAAGCTGACCTCAACACAAACAAAAATCTCTTTCTATCTCAAAAATCTTGACTCCAAAGAAAGATTCAGTGCCTCTCTTCAAGGTGTTGGCTTCTAAGCTCAGGACACTGTTGAGTGAAGGCCTTCCTACTTGTCCACAGAGGGGCAGTGCTGCTTGAGAGCAGGGGAAGCTTGTGGTTCTTTTACGTCCTTAGGAAAATTAGAGATTATTACTTTAAATAAGTAAATCATCTCCTATATTTCTTAAGTTTCATTAGAGAATACTTGCAGACATTTATTGAGCTCTTTACCTTTGTTATATTCTTGGCCCATAGTGTTGACAAATAGGAACTTGCATTTGAAGACGATGAGGATATGTGCTATCCTTCAATGTTGAGGCCATATCATCTTCTCTAATGTCCATGTATAAGGTTGGCACCCACCCTTGGTCCAATCTCCTTCCACATTGATATGACCTGTGCAGAGAACTATGCTACATATCTTTTCCACTGGAAAATCTACTATGGTTTGAAACCAGCTCAGTCTTCTCCTCCTTCTGCATCCTCTCTGACTGAACTGGGAAACAGTGTTCACACTATTTTCTTCATTGTCTTGTCTGGAAACACAGGCATCTTTAATAGGCTTCAATTTTCTGCTCTTGAGTGCTGAGCCCAGAATGAAGATTAGAAGTCTGTGTGTCATGAAAGACACCCGAGCACTCCCCATACAGCAGGCAGGTAGGCACTCAGCAAACACACAGGCTTCTTCCGCATCCTACTTTAACTGTTTCAGTTTTGAAGTTCTTGTATTCACTCGTGGGTTATAATTTCAAATGAAAACTTCAGAAATAAGCAGTCCATTTGTTTTAAATCACCCGTTCTTCCTGGCAGTATCCAAAATCCCTCAGTTCTGAGGTGAAGCATTTTCTTCAGGAACTCCCTGCTGTCCGTGCCACCAGCCTGTGTCATCATCTGAGCAGTCATCTGTGTCATCAGGATGACTCTTCAGGTATCATAGTGCTGTGTGGTACTGTGATTTAGATATGCAAAAGAGCAGACACATGTGCTTCCCTCACATGAAAATATAAAAGTTTTTCATAGATGCAGATGTATGTACCAGAGAAAACAATATAGCGTGTGTGGTTTAGCAATATTTGTAATTTGAGGCCAAAGGGCATCATGGAATATATCCACCACAGATATTGGATATATGTCTTCCTGAAAGGAGTAAAGAAAAAAGAGAAGACACCAAAATGCAAAACCAAAAAAAAGCAACAAAATCACCTAGGATACTGAAGTATAACCTGTTTGATTAGATTCTACCTCCTCCTCCACTTCCTCCCCTTCCTTCTTCTTGAGACAGTTTCAGGTATCAAGACTGATCTCAACTTTGCTACCTTGCTACCTCAGCTTTTACATAGCTAAAATGTCTTTCCATTTCTAATCTTCCTGCTTCTACCAGCAAGTGGTGAAATTACAGGCGTATGTGCGTGCCATGATCAATTTATACATACAGGCAGTCAAACCAGTATCTTGGAGGTGCACCCTACTGACTGAACTACATCCTTAGTCCTTTCTGGAGACTTCGTGGAACATGGACCATTGCCTGCTATTGGACTGTGATTGGACGTGTGATGATGTCACATACACAACACAATCCTCTCTGTGCTGTAGCCTCCTCATGGTCTCTTAACTCCTGGTATTTATAGCACAGAGGCTCCCTGCTTTAGCAGATGCTGTTTTATTTATTCTCCACTTCCACTCGATGCCTTGATGCCTTGTTGATATCAACATAAAAGCCAAACTGAGTTTAATATTTATATTTCATCTATGAAATTACATATGAGAAAGATGTTAAATGTTTTTCCAAACTCAGAATGAGAGCCATCAAAATGCTAATTCTTGAAGGTATGTGTTCTGTACAAGCTTTAGAATGTGTTCTACCCTCTCTCACCCACCTGAAGACCAAAACCTTTCCAGAGCAGATCATTTTACTAACTTCTAATTTTTTCCATAGGTATATTCTTGGATTTCTTTAACTTGGTCTTTGTTTATAAGAATACAATGAGAGTTTCACGACTGTAACACATAAACAGAAGGCCTAGGTCAGACCCATGCAGGCTTCTTGGGTATCTATTTAGTCTCTGAGAGCCTCTATGAGCCCAGGTTAGTTGATTCTGTCGGTTTTTTTGTGGTGTCCTTGACCGCTCTGGCTTCTACAATCCTTACTCCAAGTACTCCACAGGATTCCTTGAGCTCCACCTAATATTTGACTGCGGGTTTCTTCCTCTGTTTCCATCAGTTGCTGAGTGAAGCTTCTCTGATGACAACTGAGCTAGGCAACAATCTATTAGTATAGCAGAATATCATTAGGAATCATTTTATTGACTTTATTTTCTAGTTGTGTTTGCTTCTATTCTAGATCTGTGGGTTATCGAAACTCTGGGTTGTGGCCTTCCAGGCATTCTAAGGGGTGGGTTCTTTTTCACAGTGTGTGTCTCAAGCTGGACCGGTCATTGGCTGGTCACTCCCACAATTTCTTTGTGACATTTACCCATGAACATCTTGAAGGGAGGACAAATTGTAGGTCTGAGGTTTGTGGATGGATTGGTGTCCAAGTCCCTGCACTCAAAGTCTTACCTGGTTACAGGAGATGGCCAGTTAAGGCACAGTTTCTCCCATTGCTCGGAGTCTTAGCTGGGTCACCCTCATAGATTCCGGGGAGTTTCCATTGC
>NW_004949215.1:698533-702737 GCF_000317375.1 Microtus ochrogaster | reverse complement strand
TTTTTTTTAGCCATTTTTATTTTTTCTGAGAATTCCATCTAGACAGTCATGTTTTCCTACCAACTGCATTTCCTTCATCAGGAAGAGATCTAGTGAAAAGGGTGGATTTAGTGAGAGGTGTGGAGATGGTGTCAAGTTACTTTTGTTAGGGGTGTACATCCACCAGGGGGCACTGCAGGACTCCTAGAAATTATTTTTTGTTTGTTTTTCGAGACAGGGTTTCTTTGTAGATTTGGAGCAAAATTACTTTGTCTTAAGATGCCTAATGGTTGATGATCCCAGAAAAGGCAATCCGCTTACAAAGCAAGGAGTAGGGGTGACTGTGTGGAGTTTTCCGGATCCCAGATCCCAGATCTTTAGATATCAATCATTGCATATAAAGCCACAGATATATAGAGCCTGTTCACTGGATCTTATGTGTTTATAAATTCATTTTAAAATAACTGTCTTAACAGATGCAAGCAAAAATAGAATCTCACCGGTAATTATGAGAATGGACATTCAAGAGAAAACATCTCTACTGCTTTCATTTTTGTTAGTTTTACTTTATAAGTTTCCAAAATTCAAAAAACTTGAAATTGCTCCAATTTTCTTTATATCATATATAATTTATAAATGGCATTTACATACTTACCTACCTAGCTATCTATCATCTGTCTACCTATCTATCCTCTGAACTAGAAAGAAAGAGAATAACTACTTAAGTCATTAGAAGTCATTATATTTCTGCATATGTTTAGTTGGACAATGATATTTTTGGCCACTGAAGCAGTATTATGCATGAATTCCATTTCATGGATTGTGCCCTAAGTTCATTCAGAATGTGGTGGTCACACCAATATCAATTGTGTCTATATCATACCACTGTATCATGTATGGAGATCACTACTGTAGATCAAAGGACTTATAATTGAGTTTCTCCTCTGGTTTCATTATGCATTAGCTTTGTTAGATTTAAAGATAGGAAACAGGTTCACTAGTATGTGTAAATCCCATTCTTGATCTCTCAACACTAGAACACACTTGATATGACATATTCGTGTGTTATGTGTCTGAGTCCCTCTCAGGTCAGAGAACACTTAAGTAGAGGCCTCACTGGTTAAGGTGAGTTAGTAGACCTCAGCTACTAGGAGAATGCACAGGACTTACTTCCTTGAATGCTGATGGTTCAGGCTTAGGGCAGAAGCACAACCTTTCTCTCAGTGACTGAGTGGATGACTTGAGAGGTAGAATTGTTCCTTAGAAAGAACAACATCCTGATAGCAGTAGCTGACCAACGAGTCATCAAAATTTATACTGGGCCTTAATTTATTTGGACTAATGAAGAAAATAATAATGAAGACATATGTTCCTTCTTTATTCATGTTTCTGTGGCTGCAGTGCCATGGTGAGTTAAGAGTTTAGAGCCAAAAATAATCTGTGGGCATTTCTGACACATCTAGGAGGAATTCTATTTTAGTCAAATATTATCTGTTTATTTAAAAAAATAAGAGATAATTCGGTAAAGTGATGACCTGACCATATTTCTCCATTATTTCTGTCTTTCTGCATAGGGGTAAGCCAAGGAGAGCAGGTGAAACATCATCCTTCTACCCTGAGAGTCCAGGATGGAGCCAGCACTGTCATCAACTGCACATATGTAGACAGAACGGCATACAACTTCCCTTTGGTATAAGCAAGGACCTGGAGAGCATCCTAAGCTCATTGTTGACATTCATTCAAATATGGAAAGAAAGCATGATGAAAGACTAATAGTTTTACTGGATAAGAAAGCCAAACACTTCTCCCTGCACATCACAGATGCCCAGCCTGAAGATTCTGCCATGTATTTCTGTGCCACAGATACACACTGCTCCCCAGGCACCTGCAGTCTGCCCTCTAACCTGTCATAGAACCTGGAGCCCCGTCCACATCCTGTGTCACAGGTTTCTAATAGAGAATATGCCAGTTGTTAGTGGGCAAGTGCCAACTATAATGTTGACATTAAAAACATAAAATAAGAAAGTTAGCTTCAAGTAATTGAAGAACTTTTGGAGAATTTTCTCCTTTGTTTTCAAAAAGTATTTTAAAATTTGAAACACAGTTTTGTCATTCCCTTTCCCTGGTTGTAGACTTAACTACCGTCACAGATAATCAGAACTCACTGTTTTTCAGAGAAGATGCTGTGGCGCACTCAGCCCCAGATGGCAGATCTCCATCACACAACCTCCTCCCAAGGTCAGAGGTCACTGAGAAAGAGGGGATGGAAAAAATGTCAGAGCCAAATGTGGGGGATGACTACAAGGAGACTGTTTTCTGGACACAGCAGGGCAGCTGCACACATGAAGTCACAGAGGTTTGCAGCACACATACATTTTGCAAATGACCAGGTCAGACAAAATTTGATCAAGAAGTAAAGGTGCTCATTCCTACCTTTAGCTAAGAAGCTTTGTGAAGTTGGTAGCTTCTGGGAACGAAACTCAGGTTTCTCTAAAGGTAAATCTCCTAGTGTATTCACCACTCTCCAGTGAAGACCACACTTCCAAGTGTATATGGGTTGCACATCCTGTAATGCAAACTTTGATGCGTTTTATTTTTTAAATGGGTGGACGAAACTGGGTTTGTAGTGAAGAGTGGATGGGTCTGCCAGGATTGAAGGGAGCAGGTGTCCATGATCAAAATTAATTGTATAATATATTCTAAGAACTAATAAAATGAGAAAAAGTAGATAAATTTTATCAGAAATGTATAGGTTTGTGTGTGTGTGTCTTATTTTATGTATATTCATCACACTAAATACCAAATACTAAATACTAAATACCAAAGGGTACACATAGCTCAGCAACACTGATGATTTCACACACCCACTAAGGACTTGAGACCTGCCTCCTTTGGGTGAGGTTTCAAGTTCATACACCTTGTGTTGTGCAGATATCTGTGGTGTGGTTTGAACAGAAATCAGCAGACGATGCCTCTTCAGGTGGAGTTAATGTCTCATCCAGGTGGTGGTTTTGTATCATAGACTGTCACTGTGTAGAAGGAAGTCCTTGTTTATGAGTTTCAGTAAGGTCCTGAGGAGACTTGCCTGTGAGTTTGGTGAACTCAAGAACCAAGTGTGATTGATTTCTATGAACATGCTTCCTGATACCTGCTCTGTCCTGGTGCTCCTGTTAATGCTCAGTAAGTTACATTTACCCTAAGCGCTGATGATGCCATTTTCTTACAACTATGGAAGCTTTTACCTACTTTCTTACATAAAAAGTGATTTCTTCTTATTTATTTATTTATTTATTTATTTATTTATTTATTATTTTCAGGGAGGAGCAATGGAGACTCAGTGACCCAGACAGAAGGCCTGGTTACTGTCACAGAGGGGTCACCTCTGACGCTGAACTGCACCTATCAGACTACTTACTCAAGTTCTTTCCCTTTGTGGTACGTGCAATATCCCAACAAAGCCCTTCAGCGACTTCTGTCGAGTGCCACAGACAACAAGAAGACAGAGAACCAAGGGTTCCACGCCACTCTCCATAAGAGCAACAGCTCCTTCCACCTGCAGAAGCCCTCAGTGCAGCTGTGGGACTCTGCCCTGTACTACTGTGCTCTGAGTGACACAGGGAAGGAGACTGCAGGGGAAGCTGCACACAAATCAAGGGTGCAGGAGGGCTGAGGGGAGTGGCCCTGTGAGGGAGGGCTGTGTATGTCTCTAAGTGGGTTTTACTCAGTCTCCTGAAATGAAGCAACAAATTTCAGATCAAAGTCCTAGAAAACTTGCAATTTGTGGCTACTCTGACAGGATAGGATGGAAGTCATTGCCAGAGACAACTTGGTCTTTGTTCCACAGAAATACTATTCTCTCCCTAAGTGGAGAACCTCTCACAGAAAACATCTCCTGGAAAATTCTGACAGGATTTATCTCTACCAATATGTCATACAAAATTTAGTGATTGATCTTCTCTTACAATATTTTGTTACTAGCTGCAAATTTATGACCAAATGAGGAACACTGACTCTAGTCTTTGAAAATCTCCTTCAGTCTCACTCCACAAGTTACTTAGATTCTTCCTCCACCTGGTCCATCTTACAGAGTTCAGGCTGACTTCCAGTCTCAGTTACTGTTCTATTGCTGTAGAGATAACCATCACCAAGACAACTTACAGAAGAAATCATGTAATTGAGGTCTTGATTACAGTTTCAGAGGGTGAGTCCATGACCATCATGGTGG